>NW_018164538.1:1335067-1342221 GCF_001263595.1 Phalaenopsis equestris
TGTTCGTGTTCGGCTCGTTTGCTTAGCGAGCCGAACACGAGCCTTTAACCAACAAAGTCATTTTGACAACCCTAATGGCGTAGTCATAAGATGTTAAGGATTGAGATAAGATTTAAAACATCACTTGAATCTAATATAATAATTTTTATTTTATTTTCTTAATTAATACTTTTAATTGATTATAAATCTTTATAGCCTTATAGTCAATTAATTTTTTTTAAGATACTACTCATCAAAGATATATATATAATTGATTAGTAATATTTCGAGCCAAAATGAGCCGAACACGAACGACAAATATTTGTTCGTGTAGTTCGTGTTCGGCTCATTAACTTAGCGAACGAGCCGAACACAAGCTGTTTTGACGGCCTAGTATTATTATTTTTTGGATGGGGAGATGTTATTTACATACATGGCCCTAAATTCTTATCAATTTATGTTTTTCATGCTGAAATTTTTATTTTTACAAACACAACCTCCAATTTATCTCTCATCACGTTTTCTAATAGTGAAATTCACATTTTCATATATAGGAAAGGTGTTGTGTTTATAAAAATTTAATTTAATTTAATTTAAAATTTTTTTTTTTTGTGAGATGCGACAATGCATAAGAATTGGGTGTTACGTATGTAAATTTTCGTTTTTTTATGGATTCATTTAGTGCTAAACAAACACAAATGCTATAAATTGCATACATTCAAATTCATAATTAAATTTTATATCTATAAGTGAGTAGAGGCTCGTTTATATTTCGAGCTCAAAAAGTGTGTTCGTGTTTGACTCGTTTGCTTAACGAGCCGAACCACGAGCTGTTCACAAGAAAGAGTTCTTTTAACAACCCTAATCATGTAGCCATAAGACAATAAGAATTTGAGCAAGATTTAAAAATTATTATTTATATTAAAACATCATTTGAATCTAATTTAATAATTTTTATTCTATTTTCTTAATCAATATTTTAATTAATTATAAATCTTTGTAGCCTTGTAGTCAATTAGATTTTTTTAAAATAATACTTTATATATAAACTTGATGAGTAGTATTTCGAGCCAAAACGAGCCGAATACGAACAAACACATCTTAGTTTGTGTTCGGCTAGTTAACTTATCGAACGAAATTAACGAGTCGAACACGAGCTGTTCGCGAACAATGAGCCGTTTTGACAGCCCTATAAGTGAGATGATAATATGCTTTTCATATAGGTTGGTTTATCTTATTGAAGCATTTAATTTGACTATAAATTTATTGAAATTAAATTTTGAATGGGTAAAATAATAATTTAAAAAATTCTTAATTTAAAGATTATATTGATATTTATGTTTAATAAAATGAATTTTGTGATAACTAATTAAAGTTTATAATTGTTTTATTAGATAATTATGAAAAGATAAGTTAACCATTATACCAACAATGTATTATATAATTATTTGAAAAATAAAACATTTTAAGTATGAATATAATCAATAATTCAAGATCGCATAAAAGAGTATTTTCCCGCAAATATAGGGAATCATTATTGTTATCTATGAGGTCATAAAATGGAGAAAATATTACATTAATGAAATGACGCCACGTGGTGGTGACAGAAAAATAAAATAAAATATGTCTGATAACACAGAGGAATATTCCTCCCGTGTTATTCAGGTGTTATTGTGTATTTTTCAAATGTTATTGTGTATTATTCAAGTGTTATTGATAACACCGGAAATATTCTCATAATACAATAACACCTGAATAACATACAAAACACCTAAATAACACGGAATAACACCGGGGGAATATTCTCTTATGTTACCGAGCCGAGGCTAATTTTTTTTTTTTTGTCACCTCCACGTGGCGTGATTTCATTGGACTCCGCACGTAACTCTGCGTGCGGAGTCTCGATGCAATATTTTTTCCATAAAATGGAACCTTTTTTTTTTCAATGGAGAGCATATATAATTGTTTGATTTATTTTAAGATAAGTAAAATTTATAGAAAATTATTCAAATTTTATATTACATTAGTCTCAAAATAAATGTAGTATCTTAAAGTTTTTATTGATAAAAAATATTATTATATTCTTAGCTAACTTTATCATATAATGGGCCATAATTAGATAATCAGAATAACATTTGATGTGTCATCAAAAAAATTTTATTATCAGACATGAATTTTGTAAGGTTTTTGAGCCAATAATATTTCACATGTAAATTCATGATCATCTAAGCTCTGAATTCATGATCGTCTTAGTTAGATCATCTAAGCTCTGATTATCATATAAATTAATTTTTTTGGTTTTTTAATTTCATTATTTTCTCTACTGTTCATTTAGTTTAATGGTTTTTTTTTTATTTTATTTCTATAATTTTTCTTTGCAAAGTTATGATCTTTTAAAACCGGAATGCAATATCTAGAATTATTTAATTAAGAAAATCTAGATTTTACTATTTAACCACACGGCGCTAACGCGGTCCTCAGACGCTTTGAACTCCCACGCATCGTCCCGCGATTGGTTGCTCTTTACACGCAGAGGCTAATGTGACTCACGGTTCGATGTCATGCTCTGCGTGTTTCTCTGCTTCTATTCTATCTCAATCATTTGTTTCGAATACACTGGAATGGACATCATGCGTTCATTGCCTCCGTAGGATAGAGAACAAAGAATTGTTTGTGATATCTTGCTCTACAATCCACCAAATCACATGTGGTTCGTTCTTATAGCTTCATTCAGGTGAGACAAACCTATTTATATGGTTAAGTGGACATGCATTGTTCGTTTTCTTCACAAAAAGACCAAATCGAGGCATAATTTAGAGATTTTGAATTCATACCTTGTCCCGGGAGGTGAGGCATCGATTGGGCTTGTTAGAGAGAATCACCTTAATGCTACACGTCTCTTTCTTGCCTCAATTTGCTTTGACATTGGTCCTAACAATGAGCTAGAACAAATGGTGGCTCAGATTGGTGTTGAAGTTGGTTAAGAGGTGCAGGAAGCTTAAGTTTTGATTGAGAGAGAGGTTTAGAACCTTGTGAAGCTTATATAATGATTAGTTTGGAGTTCTTATAAGGTTGGTGTCGAGGTCGTGAAAATTCCTTGAATTCAGTGACTAAATTGAGGCATTGTGGTGGTGAAGATGACCTGAGGTGGGCGACGATGAGTTGCACTAGTCAATAGGAGTGTTTTTACTGTTGGGAGTTGAAGGTTTGGATGGCTGGCTAGGGAGTTTAGTGCGGTGAGGTGCTTCTCGGGCTAGGGTTGTACATGGCCATGGAAGGCCATCGGAGAGGCCATGGCTAGCTTAGGGGAACTATGGTGATTTCATAAAGAATGTGCAAAGGATTTCCAGGGGCTTTTGGCAGAGGAATGGAAGCTTTCTCCATTTTTGATGTTTTGACCATGGAGGCTCCAATGGTGATGAAGATGGTGTGTACAAGGTGTGAGGGGATTGGGAGCACTTTTGGTGTGGTGATTGGGGTCAACAATGGCTGCTTTGACCCACCCATGAAGTGGTTTGGGTGGGTTAGGCCTAGGTGCCATGTGGTGGCATTTTGGTTAGATTAATTTATCTTTAGTTTTTTGTGTCATTCATGTCTCATGGTGGGTCATTAGGATCATGTTTATGTCATGGTTGATCCATGGAGAATGGGCCATGAGAAATGGGCCATGGGCTTTCTTCATGTGGTCTTGGGTTTTTGGGTTTAGGGTTAACCTAAATTTGTTATGATTTAGCCCAAAAGTTTTGGTTTAACAGGCTTTCATAATTTACTTAATCAAATAATCAGATGAGTTACGGAGGTTGGCTCCTTAGTGCAAATTTGATTCTTAAGTGGTTTTAGGTCTTAATCACCTTGAACCAAATTAGGCTCAAGTTGATTTGGGCCCACGTGGATTTTGGTTAACCTTGGTGATTTAAATTACTTAGGGCCAAATTGATGTGTTTGGGGCTCATGTAAATTTTAGGGTTAATTGGTGTTGGGAGAGCTTTAAGTGAGACTAAGGATTGATTTTGGTAAATCCATCCTTTTTCCTTTGAATTTTGGTGTAATGGGATTTTAAGGGCCCTTCAAGGTAAGCTGGTAAGAACTCTTCATTGCCTTAGGCCTAGCTTCTTATTTGGTGGGTTTTCCCTAGATCAATGAGAATCCTACGGATATTCAATGGATCCTTAAAAGAATTTATAGGGTTCGAGTTCCATATGTAGCTTAGGGCGACTTCCACATATAGGAAGTCAACTTGGGCTTCCACTGGGCTAGACCCTTAAGCATCTCAACCAAGGGTTAAGGATTTGGGCTTAACCTCAGGAAACACTAAGTGAGTGTAGGACTGAGTAGAAGTCTTTTATGGGTGAGTCTCATCTCTAGTTATCTAGGAAGGTCACCAGGGAACCCTAAGGCTAAGTCTTAGGCTTCTGTAGAGAGGGAAAGGGGTCCTCACAAAAGTGAGGTCAACATGAGGTAACTTATTTGGGAGGCTAATAATGGACTTGGCTTTCTCTAAAAATACTTCATGAGAGCAATTGATTGATAAAGTCTCCACTAAAAAAATATCTCAAAAGCCTATAAGGCTTGTAAGGTACATATACACTTAAAAAACTATAAAATATACATTTACATTCAAGAAACCTCAAATGCCTACAAACCTAAGAAGATATAGGTATACTTTAAAACCTTAGATGACATCAGCCTCAAAAGATACATAATCTTTCTTTATATAAAGAACATGTGTTAACTTTGATTGTAGTTTTTTACTTATTCAAGAAGCTAAACATTCATATAAAAATTTTAGAAGGCAAAAATCTAAGAAGAATTTGATGTCACTATGCTTCTAATAAGGGGTAATATCTCAATTAAAATGTATTAGATTTCTAATAAAACTTATAATGACCTTGTCTTCTTTGAGGAGCAAGTTATAGGGAATCAACCTTACTACATGAAGATCAATAATTTATCAAATATTAACATTATGAATTTTAGTCAAGCTCATTCATTCAAAAGAAGTCTTATCTTAAAATAATATAGAAAGTTATTGGATTTACTTGCGATCAGTATTCGCTACAATAGCATCACTAATTATTTTTTGGGATTTTCTATTGCCTTCAAAGTTCTCCTCGGCTTCCATCAGTTACTCTTTTTCTTTGAATTTTATAATAAAAATGAAACATATATCTCAACTACATTTCATTTTAAGAGATAACATGATCAACACTTCTTTCAACGAAAGATTAGGGTTTTATTATTACGAGTCTTAATTACAGTATTTATGAAAAAAAATCGCCTAAATTTTGGTAAACAATAATATCTTCAAGGTAGGTAGCAACTGTATGATTTTGGATAGGCAACAACTATTTGAATTTGTGTAGAAAACAACAATCTGATGAAATTAGACAACCACTAGCTATAGGCAAGCCAACCATAGCCTGTAGAGGAGTTGTGTGACTTCTCTCCTCCTCAATAGACGTATTTATAGTAAAAAATAAGAAAAAGGATGAACAATTTTGAATTTTGGAGGCTCGTTCAGGAAGTGGTGGCTAAGGAATATCAATTGTTGATTGTTGATAAGCATCATTTGATAAAACATGGGGAAAAAAATGGTCAGGTGGTATGCGCTCATTCTTATACAATTTTTCTTGTAATTTGCATACTGGTCAATTTGGAACATGGGTGTTGGACTTAGTTGGCTAAGAAAATTCAAACTGTTATGACTGATTGACTTAATTTTTTAACCAATAAGAGAGAAAGTTAATTGGCCAATGAGACTAGCATTGGACATCATTGATGGCAATTGCTAATATGTTTCTAATGATTATCTACTGAAAAATCTAATAAATAAGATGGTCAGTAATCTACTTGATTGTTGTTCTAATATAAAAGAAAATTAGATGGCTAGTAAGGTCTGGATTAGATGTCATTAGCCAGTTGAAATCAAATTTTGGTTGTTGGTAAACATTGGGTGACATTCAATAAGAAATTGATGTGATGTCGAACAAATAACTTAGCCATTCTACTATAAAATAGGAGATTGAATGACTAATAAGATGTCATTAGCCAGTTGAAATCAAATTTTGGTTGTTGGTAAACATTGGGTGACATTCAATAAGAAATTGATGTGATGTCGAACAAATAACTTAGCCATTCTACTATAAAATAGGAGATTGAATGGCTAATAAGATGTTTAACAAACTTAGGTGACTCATTGATGTTTGGCGGCTAACTTAATTCTTCTCATGATAGAAAATTAGGCAATCAGTATGTTGGGTTTCAAATATCAGTTGACAATAAAGGCTAGATATCTGCTATTGGTAGAAATTGGACATTGATTAATGAGGAATATTAGAAGGCAAGCAACAACTAGCATCATCAGTAACTAACATATGGAGCGGGGTGGTGGCGATAATTAGGGTTGCAAATAAATCGAGTCATGAGTAAGAGCTTACTCAAACTTGAGTTTGTTTGTTGAATTCTAGCTTGATCTCAGTTAAAGTAAATTTTTCATTGTTTAAGCTTGATTCATTTAACTTCATGACTATTTATGTTTTGTTTGAGCACGAATATTATCAAATCAAATTAATAAACAATACCAACAAGAACTTGGTTAGTTAACTAAGCAAATCTTATTGATCTTACCAGAAAACAAATTTATTGATATTCAAACGAAATGTTGATTAAATATGCATTTTAATAAGCATGAACACGTGGCTCGTTGTCATGAACAAGAGCAATCTAATAAGAGAAAGATTAAGACTCCTGCATAACAAACTATTAAATCGACTATCTTAAATGAATACGCCATTGAACTTTAACCAAGCTTCTTAATAGACTCATTCACCAGCTTTAAATGATATTATTCTTGATCATAGATAAATCGACTATTAAGTTGCACTTGCGTGTTAATTTATCAATGGGTTTTTTCCTATAAGTATTCATGCTCGGTCAATTAGTTTAAGCTCTAACTAAGACGTGTCATAGAATAGGTTATGGAGTGTGTATTGGCTCATTTTCAACCTTAGCAATGATAAGCAAAATCTCGATAAACAATAGATGTCAAGCAGAAACAATGACAATACATCGATATTTATCGACGATTGACCCGAGCGACATATGATGAGGGACTTCAATGTTAGTTTACAATAATATGTGAGTAGTTTATTAATGACTATTTTTCATGCATTGAA
>NW_018164538.1:1342321-1345760 GCF_001263595.1 Phalaenopsis equestris
AACATTAACTCTCTCCCCCTTTTAAAGCGCCGACAAAGTGTAACCAAACGGTTGTTTGAGACTTCGACTAATAATGCAACTATAACGGCATTGAGTTCGAGATCATATTCCTAAAGCTGGATTTTCTTTGAGCAGGGCGTGAAAAACAATCTCTTGGCTAGGACGTCCAAGTCTTCGGTGCCATATCATTGACCCGTGTGCTGAAGCCATAAGATCGAAGTTATAAGCAAAAGGTTGATGACCTTGTGTTTTAAATTGATTGGACATAAGCCATCAGAATGGGGCTCAGGAGCAATGGTTTGCGAGTCTGTGCATCAAGTATAGTAAAGCCAGTGGAATAAAAAAGTACAGCACTTCATTATCCTGAGTAAACTTGTGAACTGAGAGTGGATTATTAGATAGCAAGGGTGCGGCGCATGCCAAATATCTTGAAGTAGCAGCTTACGGGTAGGAGTTGGTAAGATTCCATCACTTGCATGTTGAGCCTGAACTCGTTGTCCATTCATGGAAAGAACTTGTTCAGCGCCATTTGTGGGTGTAGCTATGTGCAGATTGTTCAAATTTGATGTAAGATGTGAAGCAGTACCAGAGCCAATACCCAATTAGAGGCATTAGCAGCCAATAGTTGATTAAGAGTAGCTGTATAGTTTCAATTGGTTCAATGCCAGTAGGTAGATACAGAATGACTACTCCCACTGCAGATTTGACATACGGTTGTGAAATTGGAATTATTACGACCGCCTCTTCAACGGGAGGTCTCTCAGATTGCGGCCCCTTGTCATTTGTAGAGCGAATTAAGGATTGAGATATGCTTCCAATTTGAGGCAGCAACAGGCAAGGTTCCATTCTTCACTGCAAAAGCAGCGAATAAAAGTCTTCCAAGTGAATTGGTTGTATTTTTGTCCTGATAGTGGTTTTGAATGCTTGATATTGAAGTGGCAATCCATTGAGTGTATAGAGGGTAATATCCTCTTGATCAATTTGTCACCTGCAGTGGTAATATTATCTATAAGAGCTTCGATGGATGATAGTTATTGGATGGTTATTGGATCATAATTTGGGTTTTTATAGAAATTTTATGCGGCTCGTTCTTGAGTTGTATAAGGTGAGACCTATTAGTTGACTGAAGTATTTTAGATAAGGTCATCCAAATTTCAGAAGTTGTAGATACATTCAGGATATAAGTTAAAATAGTTGATGAAATTGTGGAAAATAGGGCTGTTGTTAGGATTTGATCTTTAAGGTGTCAAATGGTATATTGTGGATTAAGAGAAGGAGATGCTGCGGTGTCTAGAAGGAATTTGGGTGAGCATGAATTACTAACAGCAGGGAATCCCAAGAAATCATTTTCTGTGAATATTTTTTGTATTTGAGCGTTCCAAAGGAGATAGTATTCAGCAGAAAATTGAATTTGAGAAAGATTTCAGATATTAGTCGTGAAAAACTTGAATGCAGGTGCGATTGACATAGATTGTATGGTTTCTAACGATGATTGTCTCTGTGTTTCAGATGTCTGAGTCAGCCATCTAAAGCCTTAGAGAATGCAAAATTCAGGTAATATCCAGAAAAGAAAGCAGACTTAGCAGAATATTGAAATCAGAAACCTGAATTAGAGATTTGGGTGTCTTCTACGGTGAAGAAGAAAGTGATAGTCGAGAGGGATTTTTTAATGGTTTGAATGATGTCCAGGATTGCCCGAAAATACATGAACACCTAGCTCTGATGCCATGAAGAATGGGAATTAAAGAAGCAGAGAGAAACAGGAAGACAGATGCCAGAAATCAAAGAATGCTTTTACTAAAACTCATGCCCAGTTACATCTTCTCAAACCCATTAGTTACATATAGGAAGCAAAGTACATACTGGAACCAATATAGGTGATTCCCAGACTATCATAACCAATACAGTTGGTTACTTACAGCACATCTGTTATTATGTTAGAGATTGGTTATTTTCCTTTACAGCTAAACTAGTAATGGTAATAGCTCAATGGTAAAAGTGTAGAACAACAGACAAGCAGCACGAACTGAACGCAAAAGAGATAATTAAACAGCCCTTCCAAAGCATTTGCAACATATAAGAAATTTCCATGCTCGTTATTCAAAATATAAGAACTTCAGCTTTCCCCTACCAAGTCCTGCTCAATCGATCATTTGGATTAAGCACTTTGATGAGGAATAAATATGTATTCATTTTTAAGCTCGGATTAGCATCAGCTCTTGATTGCTAACTTAATCCAACAAAAAAAAAAAAAACTTTTTGCCGTATCAAACAAAAAAACAGATGAATTCAAAACAATTTATTGATTTTTACTCTTTTCATTAACTTGATATGAAACAGAATTTTCAACATGGCAGAAAAACTTCCCATTCCCATTATTTTTCTACAAATTCATTAAAACTATAAACTCATACAAATATAAGTGGATCAGAGCAGGGTTAACAGAATGAGTAGAAGCACAGCAGCGATGAAGGAGTACTTTAGCGCCGCAAGGACGATGGCGAACGAGACGATGAATAGTTGCCACAGAACCTGAACGCTTGCCCAAATGAGCAAGCCCGTCAATCCGACGGACAGGATGTTCTCCGGGTCAGGGTTCAGGAGATCCCACCACCGGAGATTGAATGCCGGCAAACGATCTCTCTTCAGTTCTCCCGGAGCATCGCCGGCTACTCCTTCTTCCTTAATGTCCCCGCTTCCATTGGTCCCGCTGCCTGACATTAATACAACAAGCTCGGACGACCTAGGGTTTCGAAAGAAGCGGCCTTGAAGAGAAACATACATTGATCTGTGATTATGCCGTAATTTGTTGGAATCCATGGAGCCAAGGAAGAGATATGAATGGGAGATTGAGGAGATAACCGCCATCTCCCCTTGCTCGTTCGGATTCCTCGGATGCCGGAGGAATGACCCACTGCCCGTCTTCCCGTCTACTGTAGTTAGTTTGTCCTCTTCATGGAAAAAAGGAGTTGTATATATTTGTAAATTTTTAATTTTTAAATAATACATAAAAAAAATATTAAGATTTTTCATAAAGAAAAACTTAAAAAAAGTTTAAAATTAATTTAATTATGATAGTATTCTTGCTTCATATATAAAGAATTCTATTTTTCAATATTAGAAATATGAGCTACATGTATTGTGAATGATTTTTATTTTAAAATATTAATTTAAAAAAAAGTAAAAAATGTTTAAATAACAAAAGTATGAATTATAAGTGATATAATTTCAGAAGAAATCTTTTAACTAAAACTATTTATTCCTAAATTTATAACAATATAAAAATTAATAATAAATATTAAAAACTTATCAATGCTTCTAAAAAGTGTTAATAATAAAGTATGAACATTATCTCAATGTTACATAAAACTATTGTTGTAAAAGGCTTGTAAATAAAGTAAAAATTCTTATATGTATAGGAATTTGTTTGGTGAATTTA
>NW_018164538.1:1345860-1353007 GCF_001263595.1 Phalaenopsis equestris
AGTAGTTTATTAATGACTATTTTTCATGCATTGAAAATTTTTTTAAAAAAAAAAGGTGGCATTTGCATTCAAACCACCCAATTCCCATGTTTTTACATATCTCATACCTAAACTTTCCTTTTTTACATTTATACTACATTATCATTCAAATCTTTCACATCACATAAAAAAAATTACTATTTTAATTTTCAAAAAAAGAAATAGACCTTCTCATGCATAGTTAAAGTGTATATTTATGTATGTATGTATGTCAAAATTAAAGTTAAATACATAAAAATTGAGTGGTTTGTATGCAAATACTCCATAAGAAAAATGACGTACAGAGATTTCTGCAATATTTAGTACAGAAGTGGGTGCATATTGAAAGCAGCAGAATAATGCATGATTTTATTTATTACAATATTACAAAGGTTAGTTCCATAATATTGATATATATATATATATATATATATATCAAAAGCCCAATGACTAATATATTAAAAAAAAAATACAAATAGATTGTATGAGAGGGACTAAAAAAAGGTATATATAATTTAATGCCTTTGGTGGGCTGAATTGTCACTAATTTAAGCCATCCTTTTTTCTAAACTTACAGCAAAGCATTTCTGCTTCTTGTGAAGAAGGATGAAAAACATGAATTGAATATAATCTCATTATAAAAAGAAAATGGCAGGGACTACAAGCCTAACTCTAATATATAATTTTTATAATTACCGAAAGTAACATTTCTTAAGCGGAATTTAAATCACATTAAAATCGATATAAATCAAGCAAATACTTTCATTTCATACTTCTGTAATTTATTGCTTGTTAAAAGCATTTCTCTAATAATGACAATTCTTGGGGTTTCGTAGGTCATTTTAATTGTTCTATAAATCAAATTAAAAATGATTTAATCCAAGTTTATATGAACTCAGACTAAGCTCTTGAAGTAAGAAAGTTTTGAAGCTTTAATTAAGAGATTAATTAATTTTCAAATATTGCATGTTTACAGTCATATCGAGTGTCCCAACTAGAGGAACCAACTAGCTCAAGATCATTCATCACGAACCATTTGATGGAGCGTTTTGAGATTTTGAGTAGATTTTCCAAAATACCTCTCCCAACGCTCTATAATTTTTTTGGGATAGGTGGGCCCAAATGACAATATGCTCGATTTGAACTGTTACTCCCTCAACTACAATGTCATGGGCAAGGGCACCCCAAAGCTCTATAATTAAGTTCTCATTTTTAACATGAAGGGAGGAAATCGATTTGAACTGTTATTCCCTCAACTACAATGTCATGGGCAAGGGCACCCCAAAGCTCTATAATTAAGATCTCATTTTTAACATGAAGGGAGGAAAAGAGACTAAGAGCTAAGTTTACATTCTTGAAGAAATTTCGATGCTGAAGACCACCGACGACAATCAATGTCAAAGTATTAGTAATCATTGTAGAACCGTCGGTGTCTGACCATCACTATTGTTGCCAAACCACTGTCATTTGCACCACAACCGCAGACCACCATGCATCACCTATTGTCAACCCTATTGGTACCCGGTAATTAATGTCGTTATAGTGTTACTTCTATGTATGAAGCATAAACCTTATTTTACATCCCAATAGCTTTTCTACCATTTAAATTTTCAAGCATTAAGGATAATATATAATGCTTATTTTCCTTTCATACAACAGCCCATATGAATCAACTCCACATTTAGACCATTTCTGTGCTGAAATCTATGGTTATGGAAAGATTACATACATCACATTAAGCTTAATTATCATTATGACTTCTTTAATTAATCACCCAACCTTATAAAAACATTCACTTTCACATATGGATTCCTTTTCTCATCATTGCAACAAACTCATCATAGTTGATCCTGCCATCCTGTCAAAAAAAATAAATAAATAAAATAAAATAAAATAAAAATTAATACTTTAGAATAAGAAATATTCTTAGTGTAGAAAAATGCATTAATTTAAGCAAAGAATAAGGGAAAAATTAACTTACTTTATCAGTATCAACATCATCTAATATTTCACTGATAGTTGCTTCATCACCCATGCCATATTGTGCCATTGCTAGTCTTAGTTCATCTCTTGTTATATATCTATGATGAACAAGGGAGAGTAAATGTAAATTTGAATTAGTACTGAATAAATGTTTTATATCTTACTGTTTTGAAATTAGTACTGAATAAATGTTTTATATCTCACTGTTTTGAATTTATATATATATATATGTGTGTGTGTGTTTGTATGTATTGGAAGATCTTATATGTATGTATGTATGTATGTATGTATGTATTGGAAGATCTGCATACATACCACTCAATACCCATGTATTTACATATTTTCACATAAACTTAAATTTCTATATACAGACCTTACTTATGCATGAAAAGGTCTATTTCACTTGGGTACAAATGTAAAAAAGTAGTAGAGTTTAGATGCTAGATATGTAAATACAAAGGAATTTGTTTTTTATGTTTGTAAATTTCCCCTTTTTCAGTAATTTAACCGTAATAAAAGAGATTTTTAGATCTAAATTATCTTACCCACTTCCATCTCTATCGAAGTACTGGAATGCTGTATACAAGTGCTCATCTCTGTCCAGTTTATGTCGATGCATGGTAGCAGTGATGAACTCAATATAATCAATGGTGCCACTTTTATCTACATCTGCCTGGAATAAAACAAACAATGAAGAGTAATAAATGCTTAATTAATAATTACTGAATCATAATTAATAACTTAACCGTTTACTTAACTCCATTATATATTTTCAAAATATGTATAAAATCCTTACAAAAACGTTACATTTTGTTATTAACAAACAGATGAAATTAATCATATTGCAAAAAAAAAAAAATAACAAATCATACTGCATCCATAAGCTGCTGCACTTCAGCTTCTGAGAGCTTTGATCCTAACTTTTTCAGCCCAAGCTTCAACTCATCATAGGTAATCGTGCCGCTCCTATCAGTGTCCATGTTCTTGAACATCTGCTTCAGTCCTTTGATCTCTTCTTCTGAAAGATTCTTCGCAATGACCTTAAACAATCAAATTTTGCTCACTAAATCAGATTAATTTTACAATTAAGAAAATAAATATCAATGTCAGCAGGATTAATAATGATGCTAATGACATTCAGGGCAAGTTTCTTCATCTTATTCATTGCTCTGAATTGCTTCATTCTATTCAGAACTGCACTGTCTATTGGCTTATCAGAAGCTTCTCCATCTTCTACTAGCCATGGATGCTCTGAGTTTAATTAAGAAGAAAGTTTAAGGAACTTGTGATACAAAACACAGGATAATAATATATTTGGAGAAAATTAGAGAGATCATACCAAGCACTTGTGCTGCTGTAATTCGCCTTTTTGGATCTTGTGTTAACATTCTTTTGATTAGATCTTTTGCCCCGCGAGAAATGGAAGGCCATGGTGGACTTGTGAAGTCCACATCCCCTTGTAATATAGCATCAAATATGCCTTTTTCTGTTTCTGTATTGATTTTTCAATATTTATTAGTCTATTTATAGTTTATGTAGCATGATTATAATGCTTATGACATATAAAAAGTGATAAAATTATAAAAGAGTGAATTGGTTTACCTGCCCAGAAAGGGGGTACACCAGAAAGAAGAATATATAAGATGACTCCTGCGCTCCAAACATCAATTTCCTTACCATAGCTTCTTCTCAATACTTCAGGAGCCACATAGTAAGCACTTCCTACAATTTCTTTGTAAATTTTGCCTGTTCATTGCATTAGTAACAACGCAATAACATCAGTTTCTGAAGGATAGGGCCTCAGTAAAAAGCCTCAGGCAATAACATCAATAAACAAATAATCTCTACCCTCTTGACCCAATAATATTTGCTGATATAAAAAAGAAAAAAATTTTACACTGAAAAACACTCCTCCTGCCTCAAATCAAAATCCTTCAACCAAACCAAGAACTAACCTTCCTCGATGAAAACAGAAAGCCCGAAATCAATAGCCTTGAGATCAGAATCCTCATCCCTGCTCACAAAGAGAAAATTCTCTGGTTTCAGATCTCTGTGCATCACTCCCATGAAATGACACACATGCACCACATTTACAATTCCTCTACAGATCTTGGCCGCCTTTCGCTCCGAATAGCTCCCCTTAGAGATGATTCGATCGAAGAGCTCCCCTCCAGAGCACAACTCCATCACCAAATGAATGTTCTGCGCATCCTCGTACGCGCCTCTGAACTCAACTATGTTAGGCTGTCCTGTCAGATGCTGAAGGATAAAAACTTCCCGCCGTACATCATCGACTTCGCTCTTGCTCACAAGTTTCTTCTTTGAGATTGATTTGCAGGCATACTTGATGCCGGTGGAGCGTTCGGTGCATAAGTAAGTGATGCCAAATTGGCCGCGACCGAGCTCTTTCTCGATGATGAAGAGAGAGTTGATGTCAAGCATCGGTTTCTGAAGGATAGGGCCGAAGCGGGTTGTTAGGGAGGAGGAGGAGGGGATAGGTTTTGGCTTTGGTAGTGAAGGTGGTGGCAATGGAGGAAGTGGGGGAAGCGGAGGCAGCGGTGGAGGCTGGGTTGGGTGCTTGACGGATGCGGCGGCGATCGGAATTTCATATGTTTTGGTGAAGCACGAACCCATTAGCAATTTGGGATCGCCGGCTTCTTGGCGGCGGTCCTCCTTGTTAATGGAGTTCGGTGGATTTTTTGCTTTATGCTTGAGTTTTGTTTGTGTGGCAAGGAAAGGAGAGGAGAAGAATAAAAGAGTTTTGGGACAAGGAAAGTGAGATTCTTCGAAGCTTTGGGGAAGAAGGGATTCGACTATGATGGAGGTGGGAGGACCGTTAGGAAGGAGATACAGTTCAAATTGCCGTTGAGTTAACGGTAAAGTGGAGTTCCCGCCACTGTCTGTGAGGGTAGGAAGGGATGATAGCCCCGATTTGACGAGTTTATTAGGTTTGTTGAAGGAAAATTTATTAGGTGTGGCGTCCCCACCGGGAGAAGGACAGAGAGGGTGCGGAACGCATCAGGAGTTCTCAAACAGCTTTGTATCAGGATTACAATCAGAGTCTATCACAAGTACAATCAGACCCATCTTAGCAAAAAAAAAAGCTTTGTATCAGGATTACAATCAGAGTCTATCACATGTACAAGCAGACTCATCTTAGCAAAAAAATAAATAAATAATAATAATAATAATATAATACATGAGTGAGTCTATATGTACACGTGACAGATCATGATTGAAATCCTGAAGCAAAACTGCATTAAGACTTTTGATGCAATATTTTTTTGAGATAGTGGGTTCTGCCCACTCTCTCCTCTTATTAGGCGTCCGTCCGCACCGACGCCACACGTATTCACCATGTAAAAATAAAACAACATGAAGTTTTTGTATTGAATGTATTATGTTAATAATGAAACAGCTAAAATTTTTGTAATTCTTAAGCATAGAATATTTTCTTTCTTTTCCAAGGCTTGGTAAGGTCAACATAAGTTTACTAAGTGACAAGTTGATTTGGTGAAAAAGTTACAGAAGTAGTAATGCATTGTATTTAAAATATTTTGAAACTATTTGATTCTATCTAAAATGAATATGCGAGTCCAATTTTATTTGTTTGATTTGAAATGAAATAAAAATACTATATTTAACTTAATGCCTATATTGGTGATGGCGGCCACTGTGATTGGTAGGACTAGGCAGTGGTGCTAGTGGCCAACAGTGGGTGGCTAGCGGGGCTAGTCGTAGGTGGCGGCCGTCGAAGGGTGGCGACCGTTGGGGTTAGTTGGAGGTGGTGATTGTCAGTGGACGGAGGCTGTAATGGCTTACAGATGGCTGCCGGCAATGGCCTTTGGGGGATTAGCAGAAGCGGTGGCAGTGTGTGTGTAATTTACAAAACGTCGGTGTCACATTGATATTACAAATACCATACTTAAATTAGTGTGATCAAGAACTCCTTTGATTTTAATAGTTGATGATGGGACTTTAATTCCATCATAAGATTCCTTTCGAACAACGAGCTATTTTGACAGCCCTATTTTGGAAGAATAAAGAAATGTCTCAATCCCTGTATCCTACTAAATGGATGGCCCTGATTGCAATTCACAATACTCCTCAACCTTTTACAAAACTCTAAAGTACCTTTAAGAATTTATTCTTTGATTTATATAAGGTCGCGTGACACCCAATCTCATATAGATATTGCAAGCTGGAAGCATTTTATGGGAGTTTTCATTTACATAAAAGTTGCATTTATTCGTCTTGGTAAACACAATTCTTTTTAGTTTTGGTTTGAGAAATGATAAAAGTATTGTGATAATAGGAGAGATTGAATGTGATAATATTCAGGCTGAAAATATTTTGGATAACTTTTTTATCTTTCATGCCTATTAGAAAATTCGTAGGGGTAGAGTAATGGATTATCGTGATACAATTAATCAACACATATTCAGAAAAAAAAAATAATAATGACACAATAAGTTTTTACGTGAAAAACTCGAAAAAGGAAAAACCGTGGGAGCTGACTCAGCTGAAGAGTTTCACTGTAAAAAGATGATTACAGTTACAATTATTTATCCCAAGGTCGGAATAAAATTAATAGGTTTTCTAAGTTACAACGTCGATAGTGATTTGCGGTATTTGGTCGATGGTGATCGACGACGGTCGGCGATGGTTGACGACAACAGGAGTGTTTAACGACGGTTAGTGGTGGTCGATGGCGGCAGGAATACTACTGAATTTCAGTTTGTTCTCAAAGCTTAAAGTTCTTTTTGAAGCCTTAAGCTCTCCTCCCCTCTCAAAGAGAGGGGTGGGGCAAATACTTAAAGAGTTATGGGTAGGGGTGTAAACGAGCTGAACACAAGCGAGCCCAGCTCAGCCCGTGTTCGGGTCGTTAAAAAATTCATTGTTCGTGTTCAGCTTGTTTATATTTCAAGCAAAAAAAGTGTGTTTATGTTCTGCTCGTTTGCTTAGCGAGCCGAACGCAAGTTGTTCGCTAACAAAGAGACATTCTGACAACCTTAATCACAAAAGCTATAAAATGTTAAGGGTTAGGACAAGATTTAAATTTTATTGCTTATATTAAAATATCATTTAAATATAATTTACTATATTTTTATTCCATTTTTTAAATTATATATATATATGTGGGAGG
>NW_018164538.1:1356649-1400257 GCF_001263595.1 Phalaenopsis equestris
AAAATACAATAGAGTCTTATAATCATCCCACGAGATCCCCTCGTCGATGAACTAGCTACCAATTGTGTTTTGGTTATTCACCATCTGTCTGATAGCCTAGTCTCGCTCCGCTGACAAATGCTCCTCATCTAGGGACCGACGGTCGACAATCATACTAAATCAATCGATCTTCAAAATTTTGTCGATCGAATCAATCCCATTGACCCAAAGTTTATCAAGTTTAGCCGACCAGCAACGTCGACTCAACCTAGTCGGCCATATCGACCTTACTGAGT
Organism: Phalaenopsis equestris; assembly: GCF_001263595.1. Taxonomy (NCBI): domain Eukaryota; kingdom Viridiplantae; phylum Streptophyta; class Magnoliopsida; order Asparagales; family Orchidaceae; genus Phalaenopsis; species Phalaenopsis equestris. Next base: position 1,356,925 of record NW_018164538.1, read on the forward strand.
CGAGGCCAAAAAAGCTTAAACGACTGAGTCAAAGAGAAGCTGATCAATATACTCATATATATATAATATCTAGATATTCCTAACAATTCTCATTAAAACAGTGACATAAATATAATATCATCATATTGTATTACCTCCCCAATAATTAAGGAGATCATTTTAAGAATAACACGATAGAAATAATATATGTTCATTATTGTTCACTCATCTTTCTATCTATCTTCCCATCTCTTCTTTCTTGTATTCTATTTCTTGGATGTGTTTCACGACAAAACATAATTCAACAGTATCTTAAAATCAATCATATTTATCATTCAGTCTTTGACACAAATAAAGTCTTTTCTCATTATCAAGAAAACAAACTATCAAACATTATTGAAAGCACTATTTCGTTTAAAGTCTCTTCTCAAAGTTAATTATCACACATTATCAATATTAATTTTTAGCGGCAATTACATACAGATCATCCAAAACTTTTTATTTACAAACCAACCGCCTTTCCCCATCCATATTTCAAATCCTCACTCAAATATCAAAATTCATGGTAAAACCCCATCCCATATTTTTCACTTTTATCAAATTCTCAATAATTTGATCGTGGCACGCAAAAATACATCGATTCAGCAGTTCATAAAAAATGTCCCAGGTGATTGATTTGTAAATATCAATGTTTTGGGTGGTATTAATGTAATTATCCCTAATTTTTATTTACATAAAACATTTAAATGTTTATTGCTCCAGAGCTCTGATTATCTCTCCTTTACATGCAAACACATATTTCTATATTAACTCAAGCAGATTATTCTTACAAGTTTTTATTAGGCTGCTTGCTCGATTGCATAATGGAATCTGGCTCAAATTATTAAATTATAGCACATATGAACAGATAGTTTAATTAATTATAGCACATATAAACTGAATATGATCGTCTTTTATCGCCTATTATATATTTATGACATTTATCTTTACATACCCTCATTTAGGAGCTACATGTAATTGAAAATCTAAGGATCGGAGTGGTGTGACGAGAAAGGAGGGGTAGAGAGATCGCATTGGCTTGTCCCATCGGGGCAAAACATGGGGTATGTACGAGCTCCCTCACCCTTTTATTTATCAAAAAGAGTTTACAGATATGGGAAAGAGAGAGGGTCCCCCTGAGGTGTGAGTCTATTTTTGAGAGCCGAAAAAGGTCCCTTATAAGCGTTGGACCGTCTATTTATAAAAAATGCAGGGTCACTGGGATAGAAATTATCCTGGGTGTTTTGATATTTGGTGAACGCTTTTGGAGTCCTTTGTGGTTTTTCGAGAGATCGCACTGCATGCTTGTTGGCTTTCTTGCTAACTTAATTTTCATGCAAGTTGAGCCCTTTTTTTTTTTTTTTAATTTCTATGTACTTTTTAGGGTATTAGAAGAATCTTGTAGCAGAAATAAGATACATGCATGAATTCCAAGAGATTTTGGCGCGGGAATCACATAACGGAGGACCATGGCAAACAATTGGTGTACCGTAGCTTAATCCTGCACTAATTATAATGTACAGGTTTATGACGGGGCATGTATATGCGGAGCCTGATTGCTCCTTTTTTTTTTTGGGAAATGTTGTCAACCTAGCGACACCGACTTGTTATTATTTTACTTTGTTTGTTTTATTGTTTTTCCTACATGTTTGCATCTCTGCATATTTGGATTGTTTTCATTGTTTCTTTATGTGGTGTGTTTGAGAATCACGAATGCAAGATAAGCTCTTTAGAATTTAAAATTCTAAATTTGCTATAATATACTAATATAATATTCAAGATAATAAAAATTTTACGATTAAAACATTCAAGACTTTAAAATTCACATTTTTTACTTTTCTGCATAACCTTTAGACCAGATTTTAAATGGGTTTCATGCGTGACCATCACTCTCATCATGATTAATAGGGCATCTACACTTAAGACTGTGATAGACAAATGCATCATATTTGTATATCCCGAGGGGAAGCCCACGAGCTTCTTCAACTTGATTGGCCCAATATAGATTTCTACTTAGGTGGTTGTCTAATATGTTTAGGGTATTAGAAGGCTCTAGATATTAAGGGGTGTAAGTTCTTTTTTGAAGAGTGTATGCAGTTTTGTAGCTGGATCTCTTCTTTCCTTTCTTTCTTGAGGTAATTTTGTCATCTGTCTGGCAAGTGTGAGTCCCACCACTTGAGCTCCACCTTGTAAGTCACATAATTAGATTTTCATTCTTTTGACCATAGGGATATTGAGGTTCTCTGTGAACGACTACATTAACAGATTGTTGACCTTGGATCTTTGGACTTGTCGCCTTCACATATTGGTAGAATTAGGGTCCCAACAACTTAGAATGACGGGTCTATGGTATCTCTATCCAGCAACAACAACTTTTGAGGAACACTTTACCCTTATTGTTGCTGAGCTCCATCGCTCATTTGACTGTCAATATCATCTTAACGACCCAATTATCGATGAGCTGTTGCTCGTTCGATATACGGTGATTCTCCTCTACCCTTATGGTCGGGTGAGCTCTGACGTATAGGGGTATCTCCGTCGATATGATTTTGGTTATTTCTTCGTCTCCATATGCCGACGAACCGCTTTCTATTTGGGATGTGAGAGACTCACTTTCTGTCTGGTGGTTTAGCGAGAGTTTTGAATCATCGAAGTGTTTCTATACGAAATAATCATCATTTGATGGCTGATTCTTCAAGTTCATGAAAAAACAAACGAATTTTTTTTATTGAGAGTATTCTTAGATATTCCCCAAGATGTAATTAACCATATGGATACGTTCCTCTGGAAGACTCTTGACCCCATAACAACAAAATGTTCTTTTTTACTCTGTGGTTACATGTGACTTATATAAGGCTTCTTTTGGTGGATGTTGTGTTTCAAAGTACTTTGATCTGATCTTATTTGGTCGTATACTCTCGACCCATTACAGGAGGATTATCCATATATAATCCTTCCGTTTGTTTCTTTTTATTTTTCGGGATACTTTTATATTCATTTTATATTTCTTTTAAAAAATGTGATGCAAGAGTTTGAGTGGCATAAATGTAAAAAGTATTGATTAGGTGTTCGATATGTAAATGCATGAGAATTGGCTTGATGTAAGTAAATGATCGGGAAAAAAAAAAAAAAAGAAAAAAAAGAAACCAATAAAAGTGTTTTATAAGTACAAAGGTAATCCATCACATGCTCGCATTGAGCAATTCGAGCCGAACACGAACATAAAAAATAATTCTAGCAGATGTAAATGATCGGAAAAAAAAAAAAAAAAAAAGAAACCAATAAAAGTGTTTTATAAATACAAAGGTAATCCCTTGTATGAACTTTATAATCACATGCCCGCATTGAGCAATTCGAGCCGAACATAAACATAAAAAATAATTCTAGGAGAACACGAATAGAGATTGTTCATGAACTATTTGTAACACGAACTAAATTCAAACAAAAGAAAAATATTAGTAAAAATGGACTATATTTTAATAACATAAAACTCATTAAAAGGTAAGATATTAAATAAATAACATCTAAAGAGTCCGGTGAGTCATGTTATTGAGGACTCCTAGAGTCAACGGCATAAATAATTTATCTTGTATGTTAAAATAAAAAAAATAAAAACTAACGGCCAAAGAGATTCATTTCTACTATTTTGAACTAACGAATTAATCCATTAAACAATACAAGTTCAAATTTTATTTCAAGACTAGAGCAGAAGGCCAAGTTTAATTTCCTTACTATTACATTTCAAAATTGCCACTTGGACCAATCAAATTATAGAAAATAAACAAACCCTAAAGCTAAAGCATTCACAAAAAACACGGGTCGGGTCTGCGAGCTGACTTCGCTCTTCAAAACGCCACCTTTCCCTCCGACAAGCTCCTGATCTCCTCCTCCTCTCTTCTCTAGCTGGCAATTTCTCTACCTTTCTCCGCCTTCCCCGCGACTCATCATCAACGGAAGAAGGAGATGACGTCGATCGCGGCGGCGCTCACGAGATCCCGATCTCGCATATCATCTTCCCTCTCTACAGCGGTGAGCTATTCCGCATGCATCTCTTCGTCTCCGTCGAAGAATTCCATCTCCGGATCTCCCCTTTCGTCGGTTCACGGGCGCAGTTTTCATGACTGGCGATCCCCTCTGAGTCACCGCGCTGCCATCCGCTCGTCGGCCGTTGTTGCGGATCGATTCGAACGCCGCTTCGCCACAGCGGGTAAGAGGCGGGATCTCTTCTTTTGGTCCCTTAGGTTTATTTGGATTGAAGGGAAGAGGAGTAAATTTAATGAAATGAAATATTAACAATTTAAGCTTCTCGATTTCTTTTTATTCAAAATTTTCGGTACATTCTATGCGCAATAAGGGATCTGATTTGCTTCTTTTGATTGACAGCTTCACGGAACTCGTATGAGGGCATCTTGACGCCGCTGGCGAATCCCGACGGCGGGGAGTTTGGGAAGTATTATAGCCTGCCGGCGTTAGATGATCCTAGAATTGGTGAGTTGTTTGATGGAATGTTGGTGTTGGTGTGTGATGGTTTATGTTTTTGTTATATTCTTGTTGGGGGATGCAGATCGATTGCCTTTTTCGGTGAGGATTCTGCTGGAATCGGCCATCAGGAATTGCGATGAGTTCCAGGTTACGGGGAAGGATGTGGAAAAGATTATTGATTGGGAGAATTCAGCTCCGAAGCAAGTCGAGATCCCCTTCAAGCCTGCGCGAGTTCTCCTTCAGGTTCTCTCGTGTTTTTTTGACTTCCTTTACTTGTTTGCTATTTTTTTTTAATAACTCAGAATTCCTGGTTTATGTCCTCTTTTTTATCGTCGGTGCATTTTTTTTTCTGTTTACTTTTTTTTTTGTGAATTACTCCTATCTTGGTATTTTGAAGCTTCACCATTTTTTGTTGTTTTTAGCAAAATACTTAATTTCAACTTAAATAAACGTTGTTTAGAGCGTAACAGTATTCAAAGAGATTTTAAAATTAGGAAATTAATTATTCTTTGTCCAGTTTAAGATAAAAAATACATGTCCTTTAAGCCAAAAAAACAAAAAAAAGATTCATGTAAACAGTTATCGGGCATAAATTATGTTTTTGAAACTAGTTCTACATTTGGGTAGGTCTTTCAGGAAGTATTATTATAATTAAGCTTTGACATAACTATTGTTTTGTTTATATCTACACCTCTCCGTGCAGGATTTTACTGGTGTTCCGGCCGTTGTGGATCTTGCATGCATGCGCGATGCTATGAACAATCTTGGCAGTGATTCCAATAAAATCAATCCTTTGGTAAGTTTTTCTTCTTTGACGGAGAGAAATTCCAATTATACATTGCCAAAAGATTCAAGCATAAATATTTGCTTAATGTGCTGTTTTACCTATGAACTACTTAGTTTATACCAGTGATATGCTCTACTCTTTCATCACGTTATTTCTTCATTCATGCTGCTTTCTTAAATTTTACTGGTGTTCCGGCCGTTGTGGATCTTGCATGCATGCGCGATGCTATGAACAATCTTGGCAGTGATTCCAATAAAATCAATCCTTTGGTAAGTTTTTCTTCTTTGACGGAGAGAAATTCCAATTATACATTGCCAAAAGATTCAAGCATAAATATTTGCTTAATGTGCTGTTTTACCTATGAACTACTTAGTTTATACCAGTGATATGCTCTACTCTTTCATCACGTTATTTCTTCATTCATGCTGCTTTCTTAAATTGCTTTGCTGAATTTGCGACTGTACTAAAAGGAACCTTTATTTTTATTGTTTAATATCTATGACATAACTCTGACACTGGAATATTTTTAAGTGGTTGGAAGACCAAAGAACTTGAGAATTGAATTAAGTCTAATATGCTAGTGGATGAACACTCGTAAACCAAAAAGCTTAAGCAAATGGGCAAATGCCACTTCTTGCATATTTTAAGCTCAACTCTTATTCTCACTTTTGTTGTGGAAGAATTTTCACTTATGTTCATATTTTAACAAGATCCCCTCAGATAAGAGTCCTAGTCAACCATCGCTCTTCTTCCATGGAAGTTTTTCAATTTCATTAACTATCAATCACAAAGAGCCTACTCAGCATGTGGAGTTTTAACGAGAGCCACCCACACTTGAAGAACTTTGATTAACGGTGATAGAAGCTGCAAATGCTATGGAGCCTAAATCACTGAGAACACTAGATCCTTGCTGAATCTTGATCTAATACCACCTATTAGGAAGGTGAAATATTAGAAAACCAAAATTGAACCTAATATTTTTATTTATGTATATTGCCATCTATTAAAAGCTTGGTGTCTATCATCTATTATTGTATTAGGACCCCAATTTGGTCCCACAATGTTTCAACCTTCTACATTTTATCTAGTAGTGTATTGTGGCCAATTTTAGCCCTGCCACTTGCTCTATTGTTTTACCCTCCTAATAATTACTATCATATTCAATGATTTGGCTCAAACTAAATGGTCATGCGGCTTATGGCTCCCATAAATGTTGATGACTTATCATAATCAAGAAAGATTTAATAGCGGGTCACCCCTACATAGGATCTATGTGATTGAGTGTAAAAAATTTAATAGTATTAACAAATTTTCATTTGAGAGTGAATAATGATTTATGCTGAGGGATATCTATGGGTGTGGATTATTGAGATGCATATAAGAGTTGAAAATAATCCCATGTTGGAACTAAACACGAGTTAAATTTTTAATAAATTGGTAGTGGTTTTGACCCACAATTATAAGCTTTTGGATTGATGAATTCTATCTACTGGTGTGTTGGAGTCAACTTAGGCCTCCATCATTTTTGTCAACCTAAAATATGATTTTATTGCTTCTAGAAATTCCAAGTACTCTCACAATTGCACTCAAAATTGTGTTACACATAAACATAATATTAAATTCTAAGGTCTATTTGGGGCAGTCGCAACTATTTATAAGTTAAACTACTAAACTATTATCAGATAATCACTGTTGTGAGTGGAGCTTTCTTCTCCCTATCTTATGAGGCGGAGAGTAAATGTTGCCATTCAATTTTGAAAGAGAAACAAGAAGTAACTTATGATTCAACTTACTAAAAGATTTCTAGCGCATGATGTGCGTGCTACTTGGGGAGAGGAGAAGATTATGGCATGAAATAAAATGAAGGATTTGTTGTGGTTTGGCGAGTAACTTCTCCATTTTGGCAACATGAAGGATTTTTCATTATTAATTAAGTAGTTACATATATATTCCTTTAGATCCAAAGGATAAAAGAAAAAGAAGAATCTTGTATGTCAAACATATTTTTCGGGGAGATCTACTTGGGGGCTTTTCAGACACTTCTTCAGAGGATTATCTAAAGATCAATAGTCCCACCTTGAGCATATTGTCTTCCTCAAACTGTTTAGGTTTGTTTGCATCTATACGAACGATCTTTCATGTTTTTGAATTGCCATGTATTTCTATGCACCATAGGCAAGATTTCAAAGAAATGTCTTTTTATTTTCACCAAAAACCAATTTCTTAATTTAAGTTGACAAGGCAACCGTCTAAAAAAATAATTAATGTGCGCATTCCTTAATCTGATAATATTAATGTAAAGTTGATTTTGCAAAAGGGAAAGAACATCAATCATTCGGGGTGCTTATCTTCTCGATTAATTTTAGTGTTTGAGACATGGTCTTTGTTCCATGCATAAAGAAGTTGTGGAAATATAATGCAAACAAATAGCTAGGGCCAAAAGTGAAAAGTAAGATCCATCTTGTTTCTTGTACATTGCTTTCTTTATGCATTGTGGCTTCCATTTGTGGAAAATATGTAAAACAAACCATCAATTAGGCAGAATATTAAGTAATTGATTTTTTTTAGCAAAGTCTAATCATATAATCTCTTTATGCTATTGAAGGGCAACTGGTTCTTGTGAAATTTCCTATAGAAGTATCATCATTGGAAGCATTTTATTTGATTTTATGGTTACACAGCAAATTGTTATACAAAATACTAATGACTACTATTATAACTAATGGAATTATTATAACGAATGGATTTAACTTGATCTATATTTATTTATATAAAGCAGTTCTTGTAAGCAAACTCTTTTTAGAGCTGTTCTACTGCATTTATTAAACGGCTAGGGGGCTGAGTAGGTTTTACTGAATCAAATTGCTTAGAAAGTCACTTTCTGTGGTAGCTGACTCTAGCAGAACTTTGACTCATGCCGAAATCTTCACTGAATAAATAAGTTGGTTGTTCATTTTTAATCTTCAATAAGTGGATTTCTGTCGGAACTTGTGTACAGAAATTGAAAGGGAGTGTTATGTCATACCATTTGCTGCTACTTCATATTGTTTGTTTTTCCATATTTAGGCGTTTCTCTGATTGAAATTACATAATAAAAGCTTAAAATCCCATAATTGCACTTTTTCTTTTAAGTTTATTTCCATTTTTATCCAACAAGCACTATTATTTTGCAGGTCCCGGTGGATCTTGTTATTGATCACTCTGTCCAGGTTGATGTTGCAAGGTCTGAAAATGCTGTCCAGGAAAACATGACACTTGAATTCCAACGCAATAAGGAAAGATTTGCATTTTTGAAATGGGGATCAAATGCATTCCATAATATGCTTGTAGTTCCACCTGGTTCTGGTATAGTCCACCAGGTAACTAGGTTCATGAGAATTTTAACCTACTTTTTTCACCCTCATTGTTTTTTCTTCATTTATGATGTCGGAATTCAAAGAATTAATTTTGATAGATCAGAGTTTGGTGTTTTTTATTTTTCTAATGTATTTGGCATATTTTTTTCCAGGTGAATCTTGAATACCTTGCTCGAGTTGTTTTCAACAATGGAGGGATTCTTTATCCAGACAGTGTGGTCGGCACTGATTCACACACAACTATGATAGATGGGTTAGGTGTTGCTGGCTGGGGAGTTGGTGGGATAGAAGCAGAAGCAGCTATGCTTGGTCAGGTATCAAAATTATGTTTTGGTTCTGCCACCACATTGTTTAGAGTTTCTTTTGTGATCCTTGATGCATCTTATCCCTTTATGTTGTCAAAATTATATTGTTGAAAGAGTGCCCCGTTGCTCTTTCATTTGGTCTTCTTAGATGTTATTGTTTTTTCAATGCTTTTGCTCCTTCCAATGTTATATTGTTGAAATACATGTTAAGGGTAAAAGGTTGCTTTTGAACCAAGAGCGTATAGATTGTGGAAAGTATTCACTTTTTCTAGTATTTGGTTTGGGCACAATTCTTCAGCACAATGTTTGTTTTATAAATAGCACAGTTACTTTTCATGTTGTCAGATTGACTTATGTAATTTTTTTTTTACATTATTTTTGCTACGTGAATTGGAAATTTGTGTGGATGTCTTCTTGTCCTGGTGATGAGATTCTGAATATGTTCAGAAATCAAATAAACACTGCTCGTCTCCAAAACTCTGTTGCACCTTCTGTTAAATGTATAGAAAATGAGTTTTAATAACATTAATATGATGCATTTTTCTGCAAAAAATAGATATTATTCTCTTGCTTTGCATCTGTTTACTTCCTACGTTGTAGCAAAGTTACATTTGGTGTCCACAAACTATCTCTGTTCCATTGTTCTAGATTCCTTCTTTATGGAAGGCAAAATTCTTGGTTCCCATTCATGCTTGAAACTATGATCACTCTCTTACAAGTTTGATTACATCATGTTCCTTTATCATTTATTTTATCCATGTTATTCCTTTAGTTTTATGGTCGTACTTGTTTTTGTCATCATCACTATTAGCCTTATCCCAACTATTTGAGGCAGTCTTCAGTCCTTCCTATTTGTTTCACACTTTTTTTTCATTCTTTCGTTTATCATAATCATCATAGCTTGTAATAGTACTTTTATATGTTTTTTTTTACTTGATTTTCTCTTTACTATAACTTTCTGTATTATTCCTTCCATGAATAACATATGTTTATTAAGTGCAGCCGATGAGCATGGTTCTTCCTGGAGTTGTGGGATTTAAGTTATCAGGAAAACTGAGGAATGGGGTGACAGCCACTGATTTAGTTCTAACTGTGACTCAAATGCTTCGGAAGCATGGCGTTGTTGGGAAATTTGTAGAATTCTATGGTAAGAGCACAAATTTCCATTTTATATTATCATTTACAAAAGTTGAACCTTAATGCATTACTGTTACTTTAGAGCTGTATATATCCTTGATCATGCGCCTCACTTGCACTGGTTGTAGGGCAAGGAATGCGTGAACTCCCGCTAGCAGATCGGGCTACTATAGCTAACATGTCACCCGAGTATGGAGCTACCATGGGATTCTTTCCGGTCGATCATGTTACCCTGCAATATCTGAAGCAGTCTGGCAGAAGTGATAAAACCGTAGGCTTTTGTCAACGCTGCTGTTGATTAGTTGTTTTGTTTATTGTTTTGATTAAGAATTCTCTTACCAATTTGTAGGTTGCAATGATTGAATCATACTTACGAGCCAATAAAATGTTTGTTGACCACAGTCAGGTAAATTTATACTTGCGTTTCATTTTATTTTTCTAGTTCTCTTGAGTGTTGTTTGTGATTTTACTCTCACCAACCATTTGGCAACTTCAGGCCGAGGTAGAAAGAGTTTATTCATCTTATTTGGAATTGAATCTGGAAGAAGTAGAGCCATGCATATCTGGACCGAAAAGGTAACAATCATAGGATAAACGTGATGCTTTTAAGTTTTATCTGATTTAATGATATCGATGAAGGCCTTGATTTTCTTACCTCGTTGGAGTTTGATCTGCGCTATCTTGGAAAACCATTTCGTGATAGGCCTCATGATCGAGTTCCCTTAAAGGAAATGAAAGCAGATTGGCAGTCTTGCTTGGACAACAAAGTGGGATTTAAGGTGAACTCCTTAGATTCTTCATCAATAGACACGAGTCTTGCTACTTTATATAAAGCTTCACAAAATGTCACTTTGCACTATTAAGAGCTTTTCTGCATCTTTAGAGTAAAACATCAGTTTCTATATTGTTTATTGAATATTCATGTTAGGTAGCTGCTCTGACAGTTTTATGGTTATGTTTTATCAGCTGGAAAAACAAAATGGATCTTGTAGTGTTTGATGAATTTATCTCAATGTCTATTAGTCCAACCGTTATTGCTTTTGGTTATCTGACAAAGGAACATTTTGACTGCATTTGCACTACACACAATCCACAATTTTCTGGCTTATTTTTAGGGCTCTCTTTCATTTTCCCGGGAAACATAATAGGTTTCTATGTACATCTCCAATCTGAGATGAACTGATTCACTCTCATTTCGTAACTTCCCAGAAAACCATATGAAACCTTTTGAGTTTCCTTCCTTGTGGAATCTCCATACATGTTAACCTTGGGAACATTAGTTATTGTGTAGAATTTTAGATCACTAATCATAACCGTTTTAAACCATATCATGCAAGAAATAGCAAATGTATGGACCATTCATATTTTTATTAATTTCCTTTGTGTAGATGGTCTCATAAAAGCCTGTTTTTGCTTTATGATGAGTAAAATACTAAACAATATTCAATAAGAAGAATATAATAGCTTTTATCCTTTTGTTCTAAAAAACATGTTCATATAAAATACTATAGGTCATTTAATACATGTTAAACTGCATGTTACCCGAAAACCCAAATGCCTAGCTTGTATCTTTATGTTCTAAAAAATATATGCAATTAAAATACTATAGGTCATTAAATATATGTTAAACTGTATGTTACCTGAAAACCCTAAGGCCCAATGCCTGCTTTGGGCTTCCATATGGGCAGTGAGGGCAGGCTTGAACAGAGCTTTTAGGCTTGATTGTAGACTCAAGTTGTTTCAATTTGATTTATTGTGCATTGACTAAACAACATTTGTGTAGCAATTTGAATGAAGTACTCTAGTTTCAAGCACATTGTAGTTGTTTGCTTGGCAGTCCACTTTTTTTAATCTTTTTTTTTTTTCATCATAATTTATGCGTGCTCGAAAATTCACGATGATAGAATAATAGATTATTATCTAGCGAAGATTCAACACACACTTAAATGAAAGAAAAATAACTAGTAGAGATACTAGAAGTTTTTACGTGAAAAACCTAGATAGGGAAAAACCATAGACAAGGTCTAACCCAATTGAAGAAAATTCACTATAAACTGGAGTTTACACATAAAATTCCTTATTCACAAACGGGAAAATGTTACACAATCTTTTGATTTCTAACATTGTAAAAAGATTCAACACACAATTAGATGAAAGAAAAAAAACTAGTAGAGATAGTAAAAGTTTTCCGTGGAAAATCCAGAAAGGGAAAACATCACAGGGTCTAGCCCAGTCGAAGAAAATCCGCTATAAACTGAAAGTTATACATAAAATCCCTTGTCCACAGATGGAAAAAAGTTTCACAATCTTTCGATTTCTAATGTTGGTGCGAAGGAGTGGTGGTCGAGGTAGTTGGTGGCGATCAACGACTGCAGGAGTGAAGCTGTATTTTAGCTCTTTCTCCAAGCTTTAAGCTCTCTTCAAACTTCACGCTCCTTGCCCTTTTTCAAGAGAGGGGTAGGGCTCTTTTTATAGAATTTCAGTTGTAATTAATTAAAGAATATGAATCATTCTTATCGGACGGCCTAGAGAGATTCCCTCGATCAGACGACGTTTGATAAACATTTGTGTCTTAATAATGTCAGAATTGAGGGATCTTGGGCTCGTTAGATTTGTCTTATCGATACACTCGATTTGACATCTGTTTACCTTCTAAATACTCTTGGAAAGCTTCCTAAAGAGGTCTAATTGTTTGATTAAGGCTTGATTTGGTTTGGATTGGAGCAATTTTGGTATCATTGGGTCCGTCTCATTGAACTGGTCAATTTGACTGTAAGTTTGTTCAAATTGAAGCTTTAGATAACTTTTGATCGAAGTTTGAATATCTTTTGCTTAAAAGATTTCCCAAGATCCGTGTAATGCTATGAGATTCATGCTGTTTGTTAGAAATTTATTGATGGTGTATCAGTTGTCCTCTTATTTTTGGGCGAGATCAATTTCTTCGCCTGAAAATATTGAAATCTGGAACACTTTTTTATTGTTTTATTTTCATTTAAAAATAATTATATATATTGAAAGAATAGGTCGGGGCGTAAGGTTCCCCAACCCACCCTATTGACCCAACGCCCGTCAGGTTTTGGGACGACCCATGCGTTAAAATATTCGAGTGCCCCATTCTTAAGGCAACAGTCGCCATAAACGAGATTCAAACCTCAGACTAGAGGGGATTTACGTTGTCGAAGCGAATGCTCTACCAACTGACCTGGGAACGCGACGCAAAAATAAATATGTATGTATGTATATATATAGGCATACATAAAATCAAAGGGAAGTTTTATTTTACCGCGTTAACAGGATTTAAACCTCCTCTTACGCAAGAGAAGAATTTTTTTTTTAATTTACTGACCAGCTAATTGAAATTGGAAACGGCGACCAACGTCTTGTTGGCTGCAAGGCGGAGCATCGAGGGTATTTGGACGACAGGCAAGCGGAATTCCGGGGTTGGAAGAGGTAGCATTCAATTATATATGTGTATACATATTTTTAAACCGTTTCTCTTTTTTTGTTTTTATTTATTTTTAATGACAAGGTAATTTTTATTCTAAATGCGGATGATTTTTTTGGCTTATAAATAGGCATAGGAAATGAGGAAGGAGGTGGAGTCCCCATTCCTTCCCAACACAGGTGATCTGGGATTTCTTAGAAGAAAAGAGGAGAGGGAGAAAAATTTGTCCCCATCCTTGTCTAAGAGGTGAACTGAGGTTTAATTCCACCCCCCCTGATCTTCTTTCGTGAAGAAGCATAAGAAAATCGTCTTGAAAGTTATCCCCGACCCTGCCAGCAGGACCTTTGGGATTTCCTTTCACGGTCTTCTCTCATGGAGAAGTAGCAGAATGTCGTCTTGAAAATTATCCCCGACCCTGCCCATTAGAGGATCTCTGGGATTTTCTTTCGCTGTCTTTTCTCGTGAAAAAGCAGGAATAAGCTGTCTTGAAAATTATCCCCCATTCTGCCTAGCAGGATCTCCGTGATTTCCTTTCGCGGTTTTCTCTTGTGGTGAAGCAGGAGGAAGCCGTTCTGAAAGTTATCCCCAACTATATCTAGCAGGACCTCTGGGATTTTCTTTCGTGAGCTTCTCTCGTGGAGAAACAGGAGTAAGCCGTCCTGAAAGTTATTTCCTACCCAGCCTATAGGACCTTCAAAATTTCTTTCGCGGTCTTCTCTTGTGGAGAAAAGTAGGAGAAAGCCGTCCTGAAAGTTCTCCAACCCTGCCCAGCAGGGCCTTCGGGATTTCTTTTCGCGGTCTTCTCTTTTGAAGAAGCAGGAGAAAATCATTTTGAAAATTATCCTTAACTCTGACCAGCAGGTCCTTCGAAGGATAACTTTCAGGAAATTTCTTTTGAGGTTCAAACTTTTTTACACAAAAAATCATTCGTGAGAAAATAAAAAATTTCATTGAGTTCGTTAATGTATTTGTGTCTTCTGAGAATTGTAGTCTTCTAAGGTCTTTGATGTATCAGTGTCTTTTGAGATTTGTATCTTTCTGTGATCTTTGATGTTTTGTGTCTGAGGTCATTGATATACTTGTGCCTTTGAGATTTGTAATTTTTTGAGGTCTTGGAGTGGAGACATTGTCAACCACTTGTTCTCTTGGAGTGTTTCTAGTGAGGATTCTGTCTATTACTAGCTTTCTATTAAGACTTGTCTCTTGGGCTCACTTCTAGGGTCATTGTAACTTCCCATCGAGTCTTGCCTACTAGGCTCGATTTTTAGGGGTATCGTATCTTCTTATCAAGTCTTGCCTCTTGGGCTCGACTTCTAATGTCATGATAGAGTCTCATCGGGTCTCGCTTCTTGGGGCTCGAATTCCAAGAGTACCGTATCTTCCCATCAAGTTTTACCTCTTAGACTTGACTTCCACGGGCATCGTATGTTCCCATCGAATCATGGCTTATGGGCTCGACATCTAGGGGTATCGTATCTTCCCACCGAGTCTTGTTTCTTGGGCTCGACTTCCAGGGGTATTGATGGATATCTTGTTTATAGCTTGCCCATAAGGCGATTTTCTACACAAAAAAAACTTTCGTGATAAAATAATAAAATTTCACTAAACATCAGTTTAACGCAACATGAAAATTTTGCTAGTGTAAATTTAAGAGTTTATATGCCAATCATTTACTCAAATATGATAATTTAGAGTTGTGTTTCTCATTCAATAATCCCAACATTTTTTTTTGTTCCCCTCACCTCGTCTTATAAGTGGCGGCCCGAGTGACCTTAATGTATCAGACGTTCAATTTCTTACTTTAATTGAAAATATCTTTCTATTAAGTGTACTTTCACTTGGTGGAAATGATAATATTGTGACTGATGTCACCATTTAGTTTTTTTAATGGCCTTGGCTACTCAAGAACTTTTTCATCTTTGATGGTCATTAGGATGTTGACATGTGACGTGCTGAGTGGCGTGTATTCTGTTTTTGATCGAGACTCACAATTCCCTTGTGGTTTAAACTTTTTTTTTGTTGTGACATTTGACCGACATTCCCGACGTTATTCTTGTGCTTGCCCCTCAATTACTTGAATTGTCCCTTGTGTGCACTAATGACCTCATATGCAGAGATTTGAGCCTTGACAAGGTGGAGAAGTTCGGTATAAAAACGCACTATCTACAGCTTCAGTGATGAATAAAAATGTCATGTGTGGAGTCCTCTAATAAAGACTACTCTCAATTGTTCCGGATTCACTTCTGGAATTTGGTTGGCTTTAGGGAAGAATCTACAGAATATTCCTTGAGGGATTCTCCCCGTTCTGGCGAACTCCCGATAAGTGAGATAAATCTTTGATAATCCTTCTATTTGTTATGACCTGCTTTACAAATAGTCTGATAAGCTCATTAAATGAGTTGATGGTGCCTTTCAAGAGGGAGTAAAACCATGTGCGAGCTTGACCCTTTAGAGTCGTAGAGAACACTTGACAGATAAGTGCATCTGAGACACGGTGAATGTGCATGATAGTTTGATAGTGGTTAGCGTGCTCGTATGGGTCAATTACCCCTTCGCAGGCATATCGATGTTCAGAAGTTTGAAGCTTGTTGGGGCAGGGTGTCGAAGAATTGCCTCCTCCAAAGGAGGATTCTTGGAAGTTGCGGCGCGCGGTGAAGTGATCCCTTTTATTTAGAGGAAACTCTTTCTGAATCAAGCGTAGCTCATCACAGATGACATTAGCAGGAGCGATAGCAAGGCGGGGTAGTGCCAAATGAGCTGCACGAGACGGATGAGTGAAACTTTTATTCTCAAGAAGATTGACGTCCCCTCTCGGCGAGAAAATTGTTTCATCATTCGGAGAGAACCCTGTGAGTAGGGTTTTTACTGTTGGATATTGAACTAATGGTAAGTAAGCTCAATCAGGGTGCATGGGCATCGACTACGGTAAGTGTTGGAGGATCTCGTATTGGGTCTCCATTCTGCGTACTCGGTCTTCTAGAGAAAGACCTGAGGCACATTCACTGGCGAGGTAACACCTTACGAAGTGAGAGGATATGGAGCCCTAACGCCCTTGGCTCCGTGACTGTCTTCTGGAGTGATGGGTATTGGAGCAAGATGCTCCGTTGTTGCAAGTATTGCATCTGGTGGCTATACAACAATTCTCGCAAGTACTTTAGTGGTGGGAATACTTTTTTCTCACAGACGAAGCTAAACTGATGCATGCTAGAAAATTTACAGCGGTAGAATAGACTATCGTCTTAGCGTTGTACAAAGATTAAATACACACTCAGATTAAAGAAAAATAACTAATAGAGACACTAGAAGTTTTTACATGAAAAGCCCGGAAAGTGAAAAAATCATGAAGCTTGGTTCAGTTGAAGAAAATCTACTATAAACTGGTGGTTACAAGTAAAATCCCTTGTCCACATATGAGAAAAAGTTAATCTTTCAATTTACAACGGTGATACGTGAAGGATCTTGTCGCGAGGAATAGGGGGTGGCCGATGGTGATCGACGGCGACCGACGAGTGGTGGTTGATAGCGGTTTGCACCGATCGATGACTGAAGGAGTTAAGCTGGACTTTAGCTATTTCTCCAAACATCAAGCTCACTTTTCAGACTTCAAGCTCTTCTCCCCCTTTTTTAAGAAAGGGGTATGACTCTATTTATAGAGTTTCAATTGCAATTAAAGAAAGAATATGAACCACTCTGATCGGACGACCCGAAGAGATTCTCTCGATCAGATGGTGTTTGATGGACATTCGAGTGTCTTAATGATGTCAGAATTGAACGATCTTGGGCTTGTTGGATTTTTTTTATCGACACGCTTGATTCGACTATAAGCTCACTAAATTCGACATCTGCTTGGTCTTCTATACACTCCCCGAAAAGCTTCCCAAAGAGGTTTTGGTTTGATCGGGGCTCGATTTGGTTTGGATTGGACCAGTTTCGGTATTATTAGGTCCGTCTCGTTGAATCGGTCAGTTTAACTTTAAGTAAGTCGAAGCTTTAGATAACTTTTGATCAAAGTTTGAA
This sequence comes from Phalaenopsis equestris, assembly GCF_001263595.1. Lineage (NCBI taxonomy): Eukaryota > Viridiplantae > Streptophyta > Magnoliopsida > Asparagales > Orchidaceae > Phalaenopsis > Phalaenopsis equestris. Next base: position 1,374,472 of record NW_018164538.1, read on the forward strand.
TATTTTTTACTAAAAATTTGCCCCAAAATCTGTGTCATACCTCGAGATTCGTTCTAAATGTTTAGAAATTTGTTGATGGGTGTATTAATAACAACAGTCAAACTTATGACATGATACCTTCTACTCTACTTGGAAATAAACTTCTACGCAATGATTCGGCTGGTAATATTTAAATTTCTTATGCTGGTTTGTGCAGCTTGAAATTATTTTTTCTAATGTCCTTCGATAGGCCATAACTTCACCAACTTCTCAAATTTGCACGATGAAACCCAAGGTTGGTACAATTAAAATCATTCTGTTTGCAATGTAAAAGGCTATGTTTTTGCAGAACTAATGGTAACAAAATTGCTAAAAGGCTAATAAAGTCGTTGACACAGAATAAATTATATTGCACAAAATTTAATATGTTATGATGAAGTTTTTTTTTTTAAATCTTTCTTCAACTGTTGGTAAATTCATATGCGTGATATATGTTAATTCTGAGGCGCTTAGTTGGTGTTCTCATTTGTTCCTTGTTCAGGGTTTTGCCATTCCACCTGAATCTCAGAAGAAAGTAGTAGATTTTACTTTCAAAGGGGAGCCAGCTCAGATAAAACACGGTGATGTTGTCATAGCAGCAATCACTAGTTGCACGAATACTTCAAATCCTAGTGTGATGCTTGGAGCTGCTTTGGTCGCAAAGAAAGCTTGTGAGCTGGGCCTTGAGGTTTAATTTTAGATTTTTCTATCTGATCTTCACGTTATTTCTTACTTATTTCACAGTAGGTTATCATTTTTATAAGTTTTTAAATTTAGCAACATAGAAAAACGATTTATTTGTGCAATAAAATATATTTTTTCCTTGGAATATTTTAAACGTGCTGACTATCACCAAATATGCCATACTTCTATTTCAAGACAAATTTCCTTTTTAATTTATACTGATATACAAATCTTTGCAAGAAATTGCAATAATTTTGCAATCAGTTTTTTTTTTTCTACACTTAAGTGAAGCCAAATGTTATTATCTATATCTTCTTCCAGCTTGCAATCTCTTTTATTAAACCAGTACATGTCTAGGAAAGGATATATTTTGACTTGGCCGCGTACTGCTGCATTTTTGCTTGATGTGTTATGAGCTCATTTAACCGAAAAATTATTACGTTCGGACTCCAGACGTAGAGATACATATGGAGTCCAATAAATCACTTCCACTTGGAGTTGACAAAAGAAAAAAAAAACTCGTTTTCTTATGATCCGGCCCGGTACACGGGAATATTTCTCCCGTGTTATTTCACGTTATTCAGGTGTTATTGTGGTGGTATTGATGTGTTATTATGTTATTATAACACCGAGAATATTCTCAGAACACAATAATACATAAATAATACCACAATAACGCATGAATAACACGGGGGAAATATTTTTCCTGTGCTAAAACGATTTTTCTGTCACCTCCATGTGGCGTGATTTTATTGGACTCCAGACGTATCTCTACGTTCGGAGTACGTCCGGAGTCGGGACGTAAAATTTTCCCCATTTAACTTTACAAAAAAGATAGGCCAGGTGGGATATCTCGTTTGTCAAGCAATGTGGGATTCTATGGACAGTTCTCTCTCTAAATTAGTTAGCAATTAATTTGGCTGGATACAATGAATTTCTGTTGCAACGAGAATAATACTTGTAGGTTTAAATCTTTCCTGTTTTGGGGTTCTTTTCCCCTCTACAATCGTCTCCTTTGAAATATGAGAGATCTCTCTCTCTCTGCCCCCCTACCCTCCTTCGACATCTCAGCTGGTGTTCCCTTTATTTTACTAGTGAATTCTTTCAATTCTCTATATCTAAATATTGATATAGCGTTCTTGTTGTTTTTTAGGTGAAACCATGGATTAAGACGAGCCTTGCTCCAGGTTCTGGAGTCGTTACCAAGTACTTGGAAAAGAGGTAAAAATGCACCTTTGCTTTGAAGGACTAATAAAAACTTACGTTAGAAGTGCCTAAATATATTTTCCCATATGCAGTGGCTTACAGAGATACTTGAATCAGCTTGGTTTCCACATTGTTGGATATGGTTGCACTACCTGTATAGGAAATTCTGGAGACATTGATGAAACAGTTGCTTCTGCTATTTCTCAGAATGGTAAGTTTTCTTTTTTGTTGATCAATTTTCCCAAGTTTCTTTTTCCAGTAAAAAATTCTTGCTTATATAATTTGAGGATGATTAATTTGCAGATATTGTTGCCGCTGCGGTCTTGTCTGGAAATAGGAATTTTGAGGGTCGTGTACATCCTCATACCAGGGCAAACTATCTTGCTTCCCCGCCACTTGTGGTAGCATATGCTCTTGCGGGCACGGTATGCATCCAATTTTTTTTAATCAGTTAACATGTATGTTAAGTATTTATTGAGTCATTCTCGGAATCATTTTTCCTGATATTTTTAGTCCATCCATATTTTATTTTTCTGAACGATTGTTAATATTCTGCTAGAAATGTGCAAGTATCTATTTTCTGAACGATTGTTAATATTCTGCTAGAAATGTTATCTGCAAAAAAGATTTTTTATCTCTCTTTAGTATTATAAATTATGTTTTTTAGGTAGTGTGGATCAACGGTAGAATAAAGTTAGGATTGATATACCAATGATCAAATTTATTTTTAACCCAAAATATTATACCTATGGGATATTTCTACACCAATAAATTTTTTAAACTGTGATTTGGGAATACACCCAATATTCTGACGTTCCTTGACAATCTCTCCCTTACATCAGAACTATCAATATCGATCATCAATCCCTCTCAAATGAAAATTTTTACACACACAATTATACACCAAGAGTTTATTCAATCATATGAAGTTATTGTGGGAGTCGTCTACTCGTGAGTTTTGCACAATCATAGTAGGAGTCAGGAGCCACGGGAGCCATAAACTGCATGAAATATCTGTTATTGCTGAAACATTGGTTGGGATACCTGCTGTTAGGGATTGATATTCAACAATAAAATTTATTTTTAACATAAAAGCTTAAGCTTATGTTCGAGGGTTAACTATGTGTTTTTAATACCAAAATGGTTGTAAGTTATCCTATATGGAACTAAACCCAAGACTCTTATATGCTTTAATAATGTTTTTACGGTTCATTTTTTTCTGCATGATCGTAGTCATAAAAGTTGGGACAATTACAAGTTCTCTTGTGGATTTTGATTTCATGGTTGAGTAGTCATTTTCCACAATTAATGTGCAGTTCGGTAGCTTTGAAATATGTGAACTTACTAACATTTACTGTTTTAAGTAATGTTTTTCAATTTGTTTTGTTAAGAAGATATTCAAGTTTTGGGTTTTATCCGGTCAATAATGCCAACATTTCTGTTTGATAGTGGAATTATTGAAACCGTTTATTCTTGAACAAGGAAGCCCGAGTCAAATCCCAACTTCCAACGTAGCTTTTTAATGTTAGGCTCTTTACTCATTTTGTTTGAAATATTATTTTGAGATGGGACATGGTGCTTCACTAGGTTGCAGATTAAAACTGGACTAGGGAAAAGTACTATAATGTTTGGATGCTGTTTCATTGCTCCCTTGAAGTTCTGTATGTGAACTGCAGCAAATTTCACTAGTTTTCACTACAAATTTGTGAATTACAATAGCTAACAAGTGTGACTCTGTTGTTTATAGTGAATAACTAATTTTTATTGTCTAGATTACTGGAAATATAGTCTAGATTATGCATAATTAACTACATAACGGCATTCAACTTCATTAAATTGCTTAAATTGTTGCATCATCCCCTCTAGTGTCCGGACCCCTCATTGGTTATTATTTCTAGGTGCAATCTTCAGTCCAAGTTATGGGTGATGTAATTTGGAACAATGATTGCTTTACTACCAGCTTTACCCTGATAATATTGATAAGCATAAAATAAATGCTGCAACCTATTTTGCCTACCCTTGACAAGGGAGCTGGGATTCTACATGTTACGCAATAGAAATGGCTTAAAAATCTTCCATTTAGGTCCATAGCGTCATTGACACAGAAGTTATCCCTGAGCTGAATTGTCAGTCTTCATGGATTTCCTTTCCATTAACAACATCAACTTTTCCATTAAATTCAATAATTTAATTAACTTTCTGTTTGAATTGTAAATTCTCAACTTTTTAATTTTTTCTGATAAATGTGCTTCAACTGGAAAAGCATGTGTTAAGATTTGATATAAGTTGACAGAAATAATCATGAAAGAATTTTATTTCAGGGGTTTTATATGACGCCGGCCCTTTTTGTTTTTGTCTTTTTCTGTTAGGATTGTATTGATTTTGCATATTGTTTACGTCTTTTATCGCAGGTTGACATTGATTTTGACAAAGAACCCATTGGGACTTCAAAGGACGGGAAAAAGGTTTACTTTAAAGATATCTGGCCAACGAATGAGGAGATTAACTCTGTAAGTTTTATTGTTCGGCTTCTGTTTGTTTTATCCTACTTGACCACTAGACATCACATTATTTGCTTATTAAACTTTTTGATCTAGGTTTTGCAATCCAGTGTCCTTCCAGAAATGTTCAAAGCTACATATGAATCGATTACCACAGAAAACCCCATGTGGAATCAACTGCAGGTGCCACTTACCAGTCTCTACACATGGGATGCTTCATCAACTTACATTCACGAGCCTCCATACTTCAAGAGCATGACAATGTCTCCTCCTGGTCCACATCCGGTGAAGGATGCTTACTGTCTGCTAAGCTTTGGTGATAGCATCACAACAGACCATATTTCTCCTGCTGGAAGCATTCATAAGGATAGCCCTGCTGCCAAATACTTGATGGAGCGTGGTGTAGAAAGGAAAGATTTCAATTCCTATGGGAGTCGCCGTGGAAATGATGAGGTGATGGCACGGGGAACATTTGCCAACATTCGCCTTGTCAATAAACTATTGAAAGGAGAAGTAGGACCCAAAACAATCCACATTCCTTCAGGGGAGGAACTCTCTGTTTTCGACGCTGCACTGGTAATTCTTCCGAATAAGTGACATAATTTCCTTTAATTGTTTAAAACTAATACTTCAATGTATAACTTCGCTATTGATGTTTCAGTTCAGCTCTCTGAACCTTAACCGGTTATTAATTTTTAATTTAACAGAAGTATAAAGTTGATGGTCATGACACAGTCATCTTAGCTGGCGCTGAGTATGGGAGTGGAAGCTCTCGTGATTGGGCCGCAAAGGGGCCGATGCTACTGGTATGAATTTTAGTTATTTATTAATGGATTATGCTATCGTGCATTAAAAGACTAGCTAGTAGCAATGACATAAAAAGAGATTATTTTTTTCGCAACAAAATACAACTAGGTGATCTAAGTTTAATTTATAGCCAAAATCATTTAATTTATATTGAATTAATTAACATCAATTGTACTTGAGATCTTGTTTATCCCTAATAGTGGAATCCACTTCCACATATGCAAGATAACTAAGAATCTTTTACTAAGAGTTTGCTTCTTTGTTAATCTAAGTTTATTTAAGTTGTTATAACCTAATAAAATTAATGCTTTAATTTAATTAAATAAACAAAAATGCTCATGGGGACAACCCAAAATGTTTTGGGCCATTTTATATGCAATCTCATAATTTTGGATCATTGATTCAAGATTCTATTTACGCAATTTGACAACCTCATTTTGCTGTATTTTTTTTAAACTATCCTCTCCATTGTGATCCAATTAGGCGTGCAAATTTCTCTAATTTTTTTTACCATTAGACTCTCCATTATTCCATCTGGCACTTTATTTTGCATGAGAATCATTCTCTTCTAAGTTTTATCAGACTTTAAAATTATTGAAGACATCAAATTTATTTTTCAAAATAAAATAAACTCATTACTTTTTGGTGAAGTAAATTAGCAAGGTCAAGCCTCAAAGGGATGCCATTAGGGTTTTTTAAATAATTTTAAATACGGTATATAATTTATTTTTTTTTTAATTTAACGTTCTTTACAAACTTTACAGGTTAATCGTTCTTAGCTTTCAAAATATATGACACCATAAAACTCATAGTTTGAAACCTTTACATTTGAATGTTTAAATGTTTATTCGTAAAATATCTATAGCTTTCTTGTTAATATGCATCAACCTTAGAAGCAGTGTGTTTGAATCAATAATTGAGTATATTGTTTCTTCAACCATTCTAGTTTTAGAAGTCATATATAATATTGTTTTTTTGTTATCACATGCATTATTTATAGGACCCTTCATTATCTTTGAGGGTCAACATCTACGATAAATATTAAATTTCTCTTTAATCGACTGAAATCTCGCTTTTTTTTGTGAAATTTTCATATAATCTCATCGTAGGTATTGTTTTGAATATTGTAATTTCTTATAATGCTTTAGGACTAATCATCAGCTAGACTTATCATAATTTAATGTTAGAATAATTAGGCATGATATTTTTACGTGAAGTGAAAGCATCATCAATGTTGATGATTAATGCATATCTAATCACTCGGGGCTTGATTTTTGTTGCTATTTATGCTTTTTGATTTGTTTTAAATACATGTTGTTTGGTGTGTTTTTACTTTTTTTTTTTCCTAAAAACTAATTAGTATGTTTTTAGAATACTAAAAACTACTTTTAGTTATTTTTAGTGGTTTCAACCATACCTTTAAATTAAATAGTAAAATATATTTTATTTCAAATCAGAATATAATTCAAAAATAAATAATAAAAAATAAAAAAACAAAAGTCATCCCAAATGGCCCTTTCACATTCAACAATTTTTTTTCTTTTGGTTCAAATTTTATCTATTTATGCTTTCTGTACATTTTTTTTTCATGCGCCTAATTTCCCATATTGTCATCATCCATTGTTTTGAATTTTAGGAGGAGTTTGTTGTATTATTTCCTTAAAGGTTCTGATGTCTCTATGGTATTCCTCCTTTTTTTAGTTCTTCCTCTAACCCTAATACTCAAAGCAAAGAAGATATTGTACCGAATTCTTTTCCACAGGGTTTCTCATGTAGATTAAATCTTAGAAATTATTGTAATTCAATTTTAAACACATAATAACCATTCGATCACTTAACACAATTTCACTATAGCTAGTAGTGATGACCACCGATTCAAGGCTCAAACTTCATCAGGGATTGGCAATCATGTTTAATTTATTAATATTTTGCAAAACTACCTTTCACCATCCTGACTCTAAAGATTTTGAGTAAAAATTTCTTGTCCTTAAGCAACCGCCATCCAATTTCCTGGAATACTTCCATGTCTCATTGATGCTGCTACTTGCTGCAGGGGGTCAAAGCCGTGATTGCGAAGAGCTTTGAGAGAATTCATCGCAGCAATCTTGTAGGAATGGGCATCATTCCCCTATGTTTCAAATCCGGCGAAGATACAGAGACCCTCGGATTAACCGGACACGAACGTTTCACCATTCACCTCCCAAGCAACGCAGCCGACATCAAACCCGGTCAGGATGTCTCTGTTACAACGGATAATGGCAAAACCTTTACGTGCACCGTCCGATTTGACACTGAGGTAATATAAGAATGGGGCATTCACAAACATACCGCTCAATGCCTATGTATTTTCATATCAAACACCAAAATATTACTTTTTACATTTATACAACCTAAATCTTTCATATCACAACACAAACATCACTATTTTGACTTTTAGAAAGTGAAACACATCATTTCATGCATACCCTGGCCTGTTGGTTGGCATCCACGGTATAAGACTCCTCAGGTCGGGGGTTTGAATTCCCTATGGCACAGTTGGCTTTAAGGAGGTGGTACTCGAATTGTTAGGCACATTAGGGGTGACTGGAGGCTCGTATAATAGCCTGCGGTCATTCCTTTAATATATATATGTATATATATCTAAATTGAAGTTTTAAGTGTAAGATATGTAAATACATAGGAATTGAGTGGTATGTATGTAAACCATCCTATAAGAAAATTTTCCTATAGTTCTAATATTTCTGCTAAGATTTGTTGATTGACTAATCATGAGGTTTATCATACTGTTAACAGGTTGAGTTAGCATATTATAACCATGGTGGAATCCTACCGTTCGTCATCAGAAACCTGATTACTGCTAATCTGTAGATTCATTGGCAAGTGTTAGTTTTCGTTTCTTCATAATTATTGTGCTCCCATACATGGCACCATGTTTTATTATTCATCTTGGGTTTTTTGATTTATGAGCCCAAGAAAATAAACCAAGTACAGGAAATTTTGACATTCAGCTTAGGGATGCCCTAATAAACCTAATGGTTCAGCCATTTTTGGAAACTTAACATGCTTGGCAATAATTACATATTAGCGTTATAACTTTTTCTTGTCATTTTTTTTTTTGGGAGGGGGTTTGTTGTCTAATTTGTAAGCTGTAAACTGGGCTCTTCCAGTTTTGAAAATAATGGGAGGAAATGCTTATGCATTTGAAATGCCATAAGCCTCTTGACTGTTTGTATATCGCTATTGCTCCATGTAATTGTAGAGCTGGATATCAAAATATTGATTTATGTTATGTACCAATCATGTTTAATACGTTTTAAAATATGCTTTCCAATAATATAGTAATAATACTAGTGCTTTTTTGATGTGATATAAACTTTGCTGTTATGTAAATATAAATAAATAAATAATTTTATGATACATATATGCCCTAAGAAAATGCTCATTTTACAAAAAACAATGGAGAACTAAAATTATTTTTAAGTTTTATTTTATTTTTCGAAGAAAAATAGGCCAGACGATTAGTTCCCAAATTGCATTATAATCTACCCATACATTATACATGTCTATTATTTTTATAAGCTAATATGCATTATGTGCTATAAGCAAAAAAAGAACCCTTACATAATATACTTATTTAAGATTTGATAGTTAAGCATAGAATGTTAAGATATGTAAATATATAAAAATTGTGTGATATGCAGGTGAAAGCCCCTAAAATGTTATTATATGATAGTTTAGTTTTATTTCTACAGTTTCTAATGATATAAAGAACCTTCAGTAATTATGCTATTAATAACATTTAAAAATAATAAACATACAAATCATCCTAATTTTATTTCATTTTAATTTATGTAATTTCTTATTTGGTTGATGATAATGAAAATTATGTATATAAAAATATGCCAAATTTATTATATAGTCAAGTTGATCCGAGCACATTTAATGAACCAATGAATTCTAGAGATTAAGGCTTTTGTAAAGAGGCTATTAAAGAAGTAGATTTAAATATTTCTAATAATAATTGCTTTAATTGAATTGTCCCTAAGTTCTAAATCTAATTTTTTAGAAACTTCATCATGAGATTTATTATTTTTCTTAATAAATTACAAAATAAATAAATAATTATCAATAAAAAAAGCCATTTGAACCGCCCACACACAATATTTTTAAAATCAACTTTACAAAAAGCTACCGTCACGATTGAGTGTCATATTTTCATTTAATTCTAATATATTAAGTTCACTTTTTATAAAATATGCCGAAATCTTTTTAGGTTTATTTTTGTCTTTCTTAACATAAGTCAAATCTAGAACATCTACTCTCCTAATCAGATCATCAGATGGTCGACAATTAATATAACCAAACCATCTAAGACGACCATTTTATTCTCCTCAACATAATTTATTTAAAAGAAAGGATAAAGAAGGAATAATATCAAAATAACAGAAATAACCTTTTCATATTATAACCATGCAAATATTCATATTTTCTGGCTACACAACCACAAAAAATTACCTGGAGTTAACCATGGCCCTGCATCTCAAGCATTTCATCAAGAACCTTCAGTCTCTGCAATCCTTCACTGATCAGGAATCGAATTTTCTGTTGGTCATCACAATGCCTGTTCTTCTCCATTTCAAGCCTAATTGTCAGCCTGAGATCATCTGGCAAAAAGCCTTTCCAGTTCAGTTTCGAAGTTATAGAAGCATTGAATCCATTCTCTTTAGCAAAAGATTAATTAAAATATTGGAAAGCTTACATACATACCATACAATTCTTATGTATTTACATATCTAATACCAAAAGTTTGATATTTATGATTATAACACTTTGTTGTCATAAACCTATGCTTGAAAAGATATGCTTTACTTCTAAAAAGTTAGTAGAAGTGGAATTTTTGACGTGATATTAAAAATTTGAGTGTTATGATGTGAATATGAAAGTATAGGTGTTTGATGTGTAAATACATTATAATTATGTGGTATGTATGTGAATGCCCCAAAAATATTTTAACAGTTAAAGTTTATGGTAACAAAAAATCATTCAGCATGTAGTAGCAATAAGCACCAACTTGTTTAGTAGGTAAGGCCTTGGTCAAGATCCTCAAACCAAATCTCACATATAACAATAAAAAAGTTAAGATGTATGAGGTAGCTAAATTTTAAATTTAGCTTAGATTGAACTAAATCATTCAAATATTATGATAAAAGGTACAAGATGTGTGAGAGAAATGAACAATATCTTCTAAAAGGATGGCATATGTATGATATTCTCCTCCTAAATTTTCCTTTTAATCTAATCTAAAGTTTTCTGTGTGGATTGAATTTCTTCAAAATTTGTGTTCATGTAACAATTCATCCAAGCACATGAGAACTACAAGGATGATTGAATGATGTATAGATGCACTTTCAAAGTCTAGTTTCACCAATATATTCATCAATTAGAATCTCGAGGCATTTATAATATTAAAATCTTCTTGAAAGAAAAAAATAATAATTCTCCTAAAAATAGAAAATTTCGCGTGTGCGTGTGTGTGTATTTGAAGGAATGGCCAGAGGCTATTATACGAGCCTCCAACCACCACTAATGTGCCTAAAAATTCGAGTACCACCTCCTTAAAACCAACGGTGTCAGAGGGGATTCGAACCCCCGACCTGAAGGGTCTTATACCGTGGATGCCAACCAACAAGCCGGCGTTTACATAAATTTCATAATAGATTTACCTGAAGGAGGCGAGACTCAATGATGGCAATGCGATGAATCAGACTTCCTTTAACCTGCATCTCTACAATGGCCTCCTCCATGTTCCTCCACCCTCTCTTCTTCTCCCAAACAGAGCTCTCAGATAAGCTGCCGCCGTCAGTCGCCGTCATCAACTCCTCCACGCCGCCGCTCGATCAACACGTGCTCTGACAATAAATGCCTTGAGATCCAATGCTTGAAACATAGTTCTTCAAACCTTATTTCTATTATTTCATGTCATGGTAGTCCTTCCCTGTGATGCATATCCAGAGTTATCACTATCTTGCTTTAAGAATCTTCTGAAAGAGAATGGGAAGAGATGAATTATTTTGAAGCTAAAAAAAAATTGTTTTCAAACTTAGAAGTTCTAAGAATTGGCCACTCAATCATTCTGAAGGAAGATTTTTGTAATAAAGGAAGAAAATAAAGTTAAGGATTGTTAAGTCCTATTTCAGTTTCCCTAACACTGAACTAGCAATAGAAGTAATTATAAAGTATCAACACTATCAGCGATAACTTTTCAGTAAAGCATCATTTGTAATGTATGCAGATGTCTTGTTGATTAATGAACAAAAGGAACATTTACATAAAGACCACACAATGCTTATGTATTCACATATATCTAATACCTATACTTTAAAAATTACATGCATAACACTCAAATCTTCAACAGCACATCAAAAATATCAAAATTATTAACTTCTAAAAGTTAAATTCATCTTTTCACGTATAGGATTATGATATCAAGGTGGTATGATTGCAAATATCAAACTTTTGGTGTTAGAGATGTAAATACATAAGAATTGTATGGTACGTATGTAAATTTCCCTAAACATAAATGAAATTGTATGAAAAAAAATGATATTCATGCACCCTTAGAACATGCTGAATATATGATTGCTTTCATAATTTCAACTGATAATGATTATTAAAACATTTCATTCAAAAGTAGATGAAGAGGCAAAAGTAGAACCTGGTTGATTAGCTTGCATGAATTTGAACAAGAGTACACCTACAATCTCAAACAATATCAAATAAAAACAGGTTTAAGTTCCATGTTGCTCAAGTGGGCCTATTTAATCCAAATGAGAATATCATGCGCGTTTTCTTGGGAGAATTTTGATTGATCCATCTAAACAAAATTAAGCCCAAAATCTGCATTTTTTTCTATTGATTTTTTTGAGTGAAGAATTACTCTTTGAACAATTAATTCGTCTATTTATTATGAAAAACTAGTCGATTTGTCTCACAATGCATAAAACAATCTTGCAAATATTAAAAAATGGTTAGGAATAAATGAAATGGGTGATTTAGTAAGTGTTGTCCTTAATGGTTTATAAGAATTACATCAAGTTACTATTAGGTGTTCAGGATGTCATTAGAAATCAGTAAACACACCCACCTATTTGGAGATTAGGACACCAAAATGTAGAAGAAAATGGAGCGAAAAAGAAATCAGGAATTTTGCGCCATCCTATAATTACACAACAATCCCTTCTCCCCATTTAAAACTAGGAGTTTTAGGGAAATTTTAAGTTGTGTCTAATTATTATTTAAAGCTAATATTTCTGTTTTCTGGGTAATTTTCTGGTTTTGTTCATATCAAATGGCGCTTCCATTTCTTCAGTAGCTTTCTATCAAACAATCAAAACTTCCGAGAAACATGAACAAAATGTTCTGATTGCTGAACCAGAAACATCTTTGCTTGTAGTTGAAAAAGTGTTTCAACATATTTATTTACTTGAAATATCTTTAATAGATAAAATAACGTTAAGTTGGGTATACAATGAGACATGCGTGTAAGAAAAAAAGAAAGTAAAAATAACCTTTGCAAGGTCCGGTTATGATCAGGATAATACCAAACAAAAGTTGGAAAGCCAATTCTTAGTGTTTGTAGAATTTGATTACTTGATCTTAAAGCTATATAGCAAGAAATAACTAAAATTATCAAATGCACCTACTCCATTTCAATGTTGATTTAGACTAAAAATAAAAATCAATGCTTTAAAATACGTGTCATACAAGATCATAGCGATAATTTATATCGGTCGTTTAAATTAAATTAGTAAATTGGATAATCACTTCTGAAGTTACACTAATTCATGAAAACCAACTCTACAAAAGAAGATTAAAGTGAATCAAAATATGAATAAGGAATACAAAAAATTGAATGAACAAATAAAATCAGGAAAAGAGAAGAATTTCACATGAATGGAGTATTGGCATATAAGGGTTGACTGTGGGTCCCCAATTATTCAGGATTAAGAAAAAAATATATACATGAAGCTCGTTATTCTGGTTATACAATCCATCAAGAGAGCAATAAAATGTATCATGGGTTAAAATTGATATTTTTGAGATAGATGACTATTTCTACAAAATTTGTTAGAAAAGTTTTACAGGAGCCTATACATAGATTGCGTATTAGTAAGAAACATAATGGTTTGAGTGAGGCGTACAAAAACTTGTCAAGGAAAAAAAGAGAGAAAAACTAAATATCACCAAGTATTAGAGTTATTATAAGCAAGTAAAAAACCCTATAAAGAGTTTATTAAGATATGTAAAAGCTATAAATACTGATGCTTTATACAATACACTTGATACTGTCGAGAAAATGAAATAAATCGGATCATTAAGCAAAGAAATATGATATCTAAAGATTTTGATCAAATAAATGAGAAGAAAAGATAACACCAACTGGCTAGAAAAAATATGTCAGATAAAAACACTACTTTGTTAATCTAAGAAAGTGTAAGTTGAGGTCCAAATGAGATACATATTCAAATTTGAATATTAATAAGGAAACAATAACTGTTTGGTAACAAATATTTTCAATAGAATTTCAATGATTGAAGAAGAAATATTTTGGTGTTAATATCTAAGGATAAATTAGATGTTTAGGAAGTGCTAGATATAAAAAGAGTTAAATTTATGATACTTACAATGAAGTTATAGGAGTGTGATAGAATATAAAAACAAATCTATCACGAAATTGCTTTTGTGTTAAGATAACTAATGAAAAATTATACACTAGAGAAATAATCTTCATATAAATTTTATTGATCTTGCGAAGAATCACTATAGGAAATTGCAAATTAGCGTCAAACGAATTTTCGATGCAAAATTAGTGTCTGATTTGCATCCGTTTAGCCACGCCCGCAAGCCCGCTCAAAAAGAATCGACATAGACGAATTGCGTCGCGTAGAGGAAGTTGATCAGATGCTTAACATCAGATATAGCCAACTCTAATTCCAACACAAAAGCCCTAAAATAGGGCTCTCGCGAACCGTAGCCTTCACTTCATTTTTCTTTATCCCTGAACTCCTCTCCTCTGGCTTTCTTTCGTCGCGTTCGAGCTTGTCCGGCCATTTCAGGTCTGATTCACCGCTGCAACCTCGTCCAATGTTAGAAATCTTCTTCCACACGTCTAAGTTTTGGTTTCGCATAAGTTTTAATATTTTTTTTCCTTGCATAGGTGGTAGATCCGAAATACATAGGTTTTGCTCAAGTTTTTTTCGTATTCATTTGTTGGATTTCATGGTTTTACATTATTTTAGAATGATATATGCTTAAATATCACCGCTCCAACCTCGTCCAATGTTATATGTTATAAATCTTCTTCCACAAGTCTAAGTTTTGGTTTCGCATAAGTTTTAATATTTTTTTTCCTTGCATAGGTGCTAGATCCGACATACATAGGTTTTGCTCTAGTTTTTTTCATATTCATTTGTTAGATATGCAATGTCTATGGATTTCATTGTTTTACATCATTTTAGGATGATATATGCTTAAATATTAAAGTTTAGGTTTGAGATATATAAATACATAAGTATTTTATGCAATGTAAATAGATATGAATTTTGTGCTATGAGATTTCTTAGGTTCGAGTTATGTAAATCTGTGATATGTATGTAAATATGTAAATATAAATATTTAGATGTGAGGTATGAAAATACATAAGAAACTTGTGCTATGTATGTAAATATAAAATTTAAGTGTGAGATATGTAAATACATTAAGATAAGTGATATATATGTAATATGTGCTATGTATGTCAATATGTAAATTAGAAATTTTTGGGCATTAGACATGTAAATACATATAAATTTTGTGCTATGCATGTAAACATGAAAATTTAGGTGTGAGATACATAAATACATGAGAAATTTTTACTATGTAAGTTTAGGGTAGGCTAGTGTTTGTTTAAGTGTAAGATAATGGTGTGGTAATTTAATTAGTTGATTCTTTGGATTTCTGGGCTTTTGGAGAGGGGGTGATGTGTATGTGACCTAAGGCTTCGGGTAAAATGTGTAAATTATAGTCTAAAGTTTCACTAGGTATGAAATTGGGCTATGATTTAAATAAAAAATATGACACTCAGCAAGACACAACGACGTTGTACTAATGTATGGTACAAATAGATATTTGAAACGTTAAATCGTGGATGTATAACAGATTATATCCAGAAAGAAAATGATTAATTGATTAGTTTTTGGCGGGTGTTGAAGAGTTTGTGCATGTGGCATTTCAACTACCCGTTTACCATTCAGAAGGTAGGTTCCAATCTCTTATGTGAAACACAAGAATCAAGTGTATCTAAAGAAGTGAAGTTGGACATATATCGTAGGGTATTTAAACCCGATTATTGGTATTGGACTTCACATGATGAATTTGAACCAAATGTTCAGTACGGTTATGTTGGAGTTCATCAAGTTATGCCTCTCCAACAATTCATGATTTTGGCATGTAGGAGAAAATAATTGATGATGCGAGCAAAGACTAATTTTGTTAAAAGTGTGTCTGATGAAGACAAGGAACCGAACAGTGAAACACAACAATTCTATAAATTATTAAATATTGCACAATAGTCACTATGGAAAGAATGTACTTCACACACAGAGCTATCGGTCGTTTTGAGAATGCTGAGTATTAAATCTGATTTGAACATGTTTAAGAAATCTTTTAATAAGATAACAACATTATTAAAGTGGACGAACCCTGCAAATTTGTACAGAGCTATAAAGTTAGTGGAGAAGTTGGGGCAACTATCTGAAAAGATAGATTGCCGCGTTGACAGTGTATGTTACATTACAAGGAAGATGCACACGACAAGGTTCAAACCAAGAAGGAGAAATAGTAAAAAATAGAAGAATATTCCTTACAAACATGTCTTTTATTTTCCTCTCATTTCACGACTCCAACGACTGTTTGCTACTATGCACACAGCTCTCCACATGACATGGCATAATATTAGATCCGTTAGTGCTAATACAATGACTCATCCCTCAGCTGGTGAAGCTCGAAAACACTTCGACAACAATTATCCAAATTTTGCAGCAGAACGATGTTATACACGACACAGTCAGTTCAGTATTATTTGCTCTCTAATATGTGAACTCCAATTATGTGATTTTGTTTTTCGTTAGTTCATATAATTTGCAACACCCTATTCATGTTGCAAATTATAAGCTCGAAAACACTTCGACAACAATTATTTCTAATATACACGACACAATTATCCGTTAGTTCATATAATTTGCTCTCTAATATGTGTATGACTGTGTCGTTCTTATTTCTAATGTTGACAAACACCTTGATACAGTTCAGTATTGGAGTTCATTTTGATCATCTCCCACTTATCTAAAAATGAGAGTTGAGGTGAAGATTATTATGAAAAATATTAAATCAAATGGTATACATTACGAAGTGTGTATATTAGAAATATTACCATTATGCAGCCTAATTAAAAAAGATCTAATTACATATTCATTTCTATTATGAATATTATATTAGATAAACTAATTAGAAGAGATATAATTGCAGGAATCTTTTCTATACTAGAAATATTCCTAATTTGAATGTTTCGATCATCTCTTATTTATAAAGAAATTAAGACTAATTTTTCCGTGTAGAGTTATAACTTTATTTCGGTCATTTTTTTTACTCTCCACCTGTTCATAATGGAATAACCTCTCCACATGGACATTAACGAATTTGAGCCAAACCACCTAAATCACAGTGTTTGATCGCTTGCTTATTGTATGATTTTGTTTTTCGCATTATTTAGCACAACAGCCGGCTCATCTATAAGAAAATATTTGGATCTTATATTCGTAACACTTGAGTTTTCCTTTCCTTTTCATATTCATGCCTAAGTGTTTTCACTTCACTCTCCACCCATCCCCTCTTGTCAAAATTTGTCGAAGACAAAACCACCATCCAAAAAGAGAATCCATAAGCATCCGGAAGACAGTTTTTCAACCGATTCTTGTCGAATTGTCTGCATTTATCCCATAGCATAGCAAGGTCATCCCTTCATGCGAATTGAGGAACTCAAATAAAAAAGATAGTACTTTTGAAAGGACTGCGCAACAAGTTAAGGAACAAAAGTCAAGCGAAAAGCGATCGGAAAGCATTAACCAATTGAGAGAAGAGGAAGGGACCTTTCACAGTAAAAATCCAAGCTTGAACTAAAAGCAGGATACCTTTTGATGTGTGCAAGGGATGAGATCAACAACTTTGCACCGAAGAGCAAGAGAAATAGCAGAGTTATGGGAAAGCTTTATGCGATTTAGATGCAAACATCAATCTTATGTCATTATCAATATTTAAAAGATTAGGATTAGGAGAAATATCCCCTACTACTTTAACTCTGCAATTAGCAAATCGTTTAATAATCTATCCAAAAGAAGTTATAGAAGATGTCTTAGTGAAAGTGGATCAATTTATCTTTCTTGTTGATTTTATTGTGCTAGATATGAAGGAAGATAAGGAAATACCTATCATTTTGGGGAGACATTTCCTAGCTATAGGAAGAGCAATGTTAGATGTGCAGAATGGGGAATTAATTATGCGCATCTGATGAGTGTTATAGAATGGATGTGTTAAGATATCTAAGTGAATGTCTTTTCAAAACAACTTATGAAAAGAAATTCGAAATGAAAAAGTTGGAACACGAGCACGAAGAGGAATTAGAGCAATATGAAGATTTTTACAAGGAAGATTCAAATTATCTTGGTGTGAAATTGGGCTATGGTTTAAATAAAAAATATGACACTCAGTAAGGCACAATGACATACTAATCTATAAAGCTACACATATGATATAGATGGATATTCGAAACGTTAAATCGTGGATGTATAGCAGATTATCCAGGAATAAAAGATTAACTGACGAGTTTTTGGCTGGCATTAAAGAGTTTGTGCATGTGACGTCGCAACTGTCAGTTTACCTTTCATAAGGTATGTTCGAATGCTCCTATGCAAACACAAGAATCAAACGTACCTAACACCTAAAAAAGTGAAGTTTGGTCTATGTCGTAGAGAATTTAAATCTGATTATTGATATTGGACTTCACATGATGAACTTGAACCAGATGTTCAGTACGGTCATATTGAAGCTACATCAAGTTATGCCCCTCCAATTGTTCACGATTCTGACATGTATGAGAAAATGATTTATGATGCGAGCAGGGCTCATTTTGTTGGAAGCGTGTCTGATGATGACCAGGAACCGTACAGTAAAGCGCAACAATTCTATGAATATTAAATGTTACACAACAACCCCTGTGAAAAGAAAGCACTTCGCACATAGAGTTATAGATCGTCTTGAGAATGTTGAGTATTTAATTTGATTTCAACATGCCTAGGGAATGTTTTAATAATATAGCAACAAAATTAAAGAAGCCGAACACTACAGATAATTTAATTTCAGAAGATTTGTATAAAGCTATAAAGTTCGTGGAGAAGTTGGGGCTACTATCTGAAAAGATAGACTGCTGTGTCAAAGGATTTATGTCATATTACAATAAAGATGCACACGAGACGAACTGCGAATTTTGCAGTGGTGATAGGCTCAAACCAAGAATGAGAAAGAATAAAAATCAGAATAATATTCCTTACAAACGTCTCTTTTACTTTTCTCTCCTTTCACGGCTCCAACGACTGTTTGCTTCATATGCGCACAACTCCCCACATGACATGACATAATATCAAATCTGTTAGTGCTAATACAATGATTCATCCCTCAACCGGTGAAACTTGGAAACCCTTCGACCGCAAATTTTACAGCAGAACCACATAACGTTAGGCTTGGATTATGTGCAAATGGATTCACACCTTACAGTCACGCTACAACACCCTATTCATGTTGGTCAATTATTATCATGTCATATAATTTGCCCCATGATATGTGCATGATTGTGTCATTCTTATTTCTAAAGTTGATAAACGCCTTGGTATAGCCATTTTGGTATTGGAGGTTATTTTGATCATCTCTCACTTATCTGGAAGTGAGAGATAAGTTGAAGCTTATTATGAAAAATATTAAGTGTAATGGTTATACATTATGAAGTGTGTATATACTAGAAATATTGTTATTAGACAACCTAATTAAAGGAGATCTAATTACATATTTATTTCTATATAAGGTATATTATGTTAGATAAACTAATTAGAAGAGATATAATTACAGGACCTTTTCTATACTAGAAATATTCTTAATTTGTATGTTTTGATCATCTCTTAGTTATAGCAGGAATTAAGCTTGATTTTTCTGTGTGGAGTTATAACTTTATTTCGGCCATTTTTTTTACTCTCCACCTATTCGTAGTGGAATAACCTAAATCACACCGTCTTTGATCGCTTGCTTATTGTATGATTTTGTTTATCGCATTATTTTGCACAACAGTTGGCTCATATATAAAAAAATATTTGTATCTTATATTCGTAACGCATGAGTTTTCCTTTCCTCTTCGTATTCATGCCTAAGTGTTTTCACTTCACTCTCCACCCATCACCTCTCTTGTCCAAATCGCCCGAAGAAAAAACCACCATCCAAAAAGAGAACCCATAAGCATCTGGAAGGCAAAGCTTTTCAGCCGATTCGTGCCGAATTGACTGCTAGGGTTTCCTATCAGGAAGAATACGGTCGGCATTTATTCCATAACATAGCAAGGTCATCCCTTCATGCGAATTGAGGAACTCAAATAAAAAAAATATAGTACTTTTGAAAGGACTGCGCAGCAAGTTAGAGAAACAGAAATCAAGCGAAAAGCCACTGGAAAGCATTAACCAATTGAGAGAAGAGGTAGGGACCTTTCACAGTAAAAATCCAAGCTTGAACTAACAGCAGGATACCTTTTGATGTGCGCAAGGGATGAGATCAGCAGCGCTGCGCCAGCGAGGAAGAGAAGTAACAGCACGGTCGTGATTCTTGGAAGTAGATCAGGTCGGCGTAAGCCGTAGAGGGAGAGAAATTGTGAGCGGCACATTCTTTATTTAGTGCCAGGGCACATTCTTTATTTAGAGAAATTTACATAAATTCATATAATTCTTATGCGCTTGCATGCCTAAAAATTTGAGTGATGTGCTAGTAAATATGTATGTTTAGGTGTTAAATTTGTAAATATATTAAAATTTTGTGGTACGTATGTAAATGCCCTTGGACCAACCAAGTGGTAATGCCATTTTTTTTAGTCTACGGTCGGAAGCTGTGAGTGGTGGACAAGGTCATCCCTTGGCAGCGAATGATTGGCAATGGGCAGCGGCGGTTGGCCGGGGTTTGGCAAAGACTGCAAGCGGCCGGCTGAGGCGGCAAGCGAAGAAGAGCAGCAAACGGTTGATAAAAGTGGGCGAGTGGCTGAAAGCTGGAGGGGCGGGCACCAATCAAGAGGGTTGGGGGCTTATCTATAACATTTTACATCATGAATGATGAAATTCAAATTCAGTCATATCGACCGGATTCAAAATTTAGCCAAAATGAACTGCGGTGAAAATTTCAAATTCATTCGTGCTTTACGTTGTAATTGTAATTCTTCATGCCAAACACGTAATTTTCTCAAATACCTACAAATGAACTATAATATATCACAAATTCACTCAACTAAACAACCCTAAATGTGTTTAAGGAAGAGAAAAACTATAACCATATCCCAATTAAAAGAATTCTA
This sequence comes from Phalaenopsis equestris, assembly GCF_001263595.1. Taxonomy (NCBI): domain Eukaryota; kingdom Viridiplantae; phylum Streptophyta; class Magnoliopsida; order Asparagales; family Orchidaceae; genus Phalaenopsis; species Phalaenopsis equestris. The sequence continues at coordinate 1,395,379 of NW_018164538.1, forward strand.
TTATTATTATAAGTAAAACATTTTAGAAGATGAATTTTCCTTCATATGAGAATACATTAATATAATGTATTATATATAAATTATAAGAGAGCACTCATGTAGCAATGGTAAGGAGAGCCATGAAGTCTTAGAGTTGTCATCTATAGATGATTTCTGATTTGTGATTTGTTCTATCATTTTTCTTGTTAGTGGGGAGATAAGTGACTAGGAAGATCTACATTGATGACTAATTAACCTCAGTCAATAATAGTAATAGCAACCACTATTCCCACCAAGATTGATGCTCGCTATTACTAGATGCTAGACATTGGTGATGATATGGGCAGTAGGCTAGATGAAAACAACATGCATCAATCTTTTTACCAATGATAGATGTTAAGTATAGTTGTATTGATAAGTTTAGGCATTAGTGGGGATGTTGTGTGTAGGCCTTAATAGCATTTACGAGAGGTAGTTTAGTTGGGATTGCATTAATTGACATACATAGACTATGCTAGTGATCACGAGTGTACTTTTTTGTGACAATAAACATTCATGGGGAATATCGGTGTTTAATGTTGTTATAATCAGCCTGTTAATGGTGATAGAGTACTTCAGCCTTACTAGTGACAAAAACTATCAAATATTATTGTTTGACTTTAGTTAAACACATGGGAATTGGCATGTACACATGCATCAGAGTCGATACTAATGATGAACAATATTTCATGTATTTATTAAGTGGGAATGATATGTGTAGATCTTGTTGGCAACAATGGGTGTTAGTTTTGTTGGAAATAACGAGCATTAATCTTGGAGGGAACAATAGGTATTAACATTATCGATGATGTTTGGAGCTCGAGTATTTTTAGGTTCGTCTCATTAAGATGTTCATATTTAACTAGAAGATTATTTAAACTTTTGAGATGATTTATATCGATCTTAGTTAATTTTGTGAATTAAGTTCATGATTATTGAAATGACTTCTTTGAAAACATGAAGATATTAATTTTAGGAAATATGATGCTTCATTTAAATTAAAATAAAAAGCTTCAAACATTTATTTGCATAAGAGTTAACAAATTAGATGTTATGCATGCATAAAAAATGACTAATGACAGAAAAATTAACTCAGCATATCATAATCAAAATTTATTCAAATTAAGTAATAAAATTATTGAATATAAGTTTTGGTAAGTGTAGTATTTGAATAATCTTTAATATATTACATTGCTTTCATCTAAAAATAAAAGAAAAGTGTTAACCCATGCTCGTATTTTATTTCTGCAACAAGACACACCTAAGAACTGCAAAAATACATTGAAAATAAAAGAAAAAACTCGACCTGCACGAAGCTAATGTTAGCAAGAAAGCCAACAAACATGCAATGTATGATGAGTTGTGTCTAATGAAGGAGCTAAGCAACACCTGCAAGCAAAAGTTAGCATGTAAATCATTAAATGCTCCCTCCTTTTATTATGACTGTGTGTGTGCATATATATAGACACAACTTCTTGCAGAAGAACGTTCTAATACACTATCATGCATATCAAGCACACAAACACACTAAGAGCACAAAGCAAGAAAGAAGTCTGGTTGGGGCAACCAAACCAGCAAAGAATAATAGTCAGACATCAAAATACTGCTTAGCATATCAGACATAGCCTAACACACCATCTAACGAGAAGTGTCCTAACAACACCTAAGTGTACAGGGTGAAGTCTCTGGTTATTGTATGACTTTGATCCAAGGGATCTAAAGCACTGCCACACCAACCCCGTCCTAAAGATCCAAGGGATCTAAAGCACGTCACAACGAAAGGGGTGACATTTTAAAGAGGTTGCCTCACATATGGCCTAACATTTATAGTTTTAATGTATGCGGATAATATTTATACTATCAAAAATATCCAATTTATATTTTAAAATAACGGACTATAAAATGTGGGTCCATGACACATATGACGTGCTTTTGAGTCCTTAGATCCTTAGCACAATCATACTATTTGTTGCTCGTGATATAAAAACTCGTATTGCTCGCTGAGGCATCCTCAGGGGCAATGCTCGTTTTAGTATCACGATCGACAAACCAGTATCTCTCTTAACTAGTAGAACAAACCATCAAAGCATATGGGCAAGTCATACAATCTGTAAGAAGCCCACAATGTGATTGTTCGACCAAAGTACAAAACGATCACAACGGGCACCCAAAAGGGTGAATCACACACTATGCAAATAGATGCAAGAATTTTACATGCAACTTGACACACACCAACGAGATGTACTGATAAGATAGACTTCCTATGGAGACGAATTACACTTGCCTTGGAGACTCGGAGCGCCATGCAACCAGCAGACACCGGCTAGAAATAAGGCCGAAATCAAAATTTGATGCTAACAAATCCCATGGCGCTGAACAAATATAAATGACGCAATACAAGCGCCACTAAGGGAAGAGGTCGAAATCAGTCAACAAAACCTATAGGAGGTTATTCCAATGTTTCATGTAGAGGTAGAACATCAACTATATCCAACATCAAATGCCGAATATGTAATAAAAATGGTTACTCTACATCCATTTGTTGGCATAAGACAAATCTTGAGTATACACCATCAACTCCAGCCCAAGCCCTCAATGTCACCTCCAAGGAATAGGTTTTAGACTCCAGTGTGATGGCACACTTCATGCCAGATCTAATTCAACTTCATCCAGCTACATCTTATCATGGGATTGAACAAGTTATGGTGGGCAATGGACAAATGGTTCCAATCCAACTTAAAGGTGATGACATTCTTCTCACGCCAAACCGTAAGCTCAAGCTCTCTTAAATTCATCATACATTCCTTCTTCTCTCTGTTCTTATCAATTCTTCTCCCTGTTCTTACAAAGACAAGGAACTTGGGTCTTGGTCCCTCCTCCCTTCAATCAAATAATAGTGGGTTTCCAATGGACCTACACTACTAGAGTTAAAAAGGATTTGTTTCTCGATATTAAGAGAGACGTGTTGTCCAAGGTCACCGATGAGATTTTGGCATGAACTATCATGAAGCGTTTAGTCTGGTGGCTAAACTCTCTACAATCTGCAGACTTCTTACCTCTCTGTCCACCATAATTGGAATGTACTTCAATTTGACATTTCAAGTGTGTTTCTCCATGGTAATCTCAAATATGAAATGGGTTTCATAATCCACAATACCCAAACCATGTGTGCCTACTCAAGGAATCCTTGGGAGGACTAAAACAGTCCCCCGCAGTGGTTTCTTACTTTCACTGAATTCTTTCTCACAAGGGGCTTTCAAATCAGCAAAATGGATCCCTCGCTTCTTATCTACAATCAAAAGCTGGTTCTATCTTCATTCTTCTTTATGTGGAAGACATTCTCATCACGGGTAATAATATTAAACTCATTTCTAAGCTGACTACGGCTACTCAATTCCAGCTCAAAAATGTTGGCATGGTCGGATGCTTCTTGGGAATTGATGTCTAAAAATCTACAAAGTCATTATTTTTTCAGCCAACAAAGGTAGGAACTTCAATTAATTGATTCTGCAGGACAGATGGGATGTCGAACCATCAACACCCCTATGTTCGTGAAGACACATGCTACCGTCCTAGATGCTCCATTTCATAATCCAAAATTGTACTGTCAACTGACAAAGGCACTTCAATATATCACGGTGACACGCCCAGACATTGCATATGTTGTTAATCGTTAATGCCAGAAAATGCATGTGCCTAAGACTTTAGATTATATGTGGTTGGTTCATCTCTTCTGCTACCTCTAGGGAACGCTTCATTATGGCATGCTCATCGAACCAGACAATCTTCAACTCACATTCTATGCTGATTCGATTGGGCAGAGGACCCTTCTGACTGCAAATCTACTAATGAGGTGTGCTCATTTCCTGGCAACACTCTTATTTCCTGGCAAGTACAATAACAATCCACATTTGCTCACTCCTCTACGGAAGCCGAATACCGAGCATTAGCCATAGCTACCACCGATATACTATGGCTTAGGTGTCTCATTAAATAATTTGGGTATCTTGTAACTCAGTTACGCTTCTTTATTGTGAGGCCGGACTAAACACAGAGAGATTGATCACCATTTCCTTCATGCCCACATAAACCTTAGTAACATCCAACATCAACACATTCAATGTCGACAGCAACTAGCGGATATCCTTACTAAAAGTCTTCCCAAGAATCAATTTCATGATCTCTGCACCAAGCTTGCAATTCTACCCGGAACTCTTAGCTTATAGGAGGGTATTAGCCATAATACACACAGTGATCCCCAACACTCCTAAGGTCAATACCATAGCTGACTGGCAACAAGGGACTCATTACAACTCACAGCACTCACTGTAGAATATTCTATATTCGCAAAATATACTCTGTACTACTGTAAAATAAGAGGTAATGTAATCCATTGTTCCTACAGGTAAAACAAGTGGGTGTTGCTTCGGGTAACCTTCTTCTTTTTCTCTTTGTTCTTGTTATTTATTCCCCCTGTTCTTAGTTCTAAAACCTACCTTGATCAAATTTTGATCCACACACCCTCCTCCAATTCTTCCCATCCATAATATTTAAGATTTAGTCCATAAGAAATAAATTATTAAAATCATAATAGATGCAAATATCCAAATTAAGTTCTATTACAGTTATCTTTTCCACGAATATTTTTCAATAATGCATTTTTTTCACACGAAATTTAATTCTGCATCCATCATAGAACAACTTAAACGTCGCGATTTTGAGGCACGACAGTTCATGAACTTTCGCGGCATTAGGCGAGGTGGAGTTCGCGAACAGGAGCTCGTGTGCAGTTACCGCGAACAAGAGCGTTTGCAAACAGAGGATTAGTGGTGTTCAACCAGCGGAGTTCGCAGGTTTGTCG
>NW_018164538.1:1400357-1400858 GCF_001263595.1 Phalaenopsis equestris
CAGACGATTAGTTCCCAAATTGCATTATAATCTACTCACACAATATACATGTCTATAATTTTTTATAAGCTAATATGTAAATATATATAAATTGTGTGATATGCAGGTGAAAGCCCCTAAAATGTTATTATATGATAGTTAAAAAGGATTGGAACCCAATGTTCTTATATGATAGTTTAGTTTTATTTCTACACTTTCTAATGATATAAAGAACCTTCAGTAATTATGCTATTAAAAAAATTAAAAAAATAACAAACAAACATATCATCATCCTAATTTTATTTCATTTTAATTTAGGTGATTTCTTTTTTAGTAGAGGAGAAAGAAAATTCTAGAGATTATGGCTTTTGTAAAGAGGCTAGGGGTGTAAACGAGCCGAACATGAACGAACACATCTTAGTTCGTGTTTGGCCCGTTAGCTTATCGAACAAAATTAACGAGTCATACACGAGCTTCTTAACGAGCCGTTTTGACAGCCCTAAAAGAGGCTAATAAAAATGA
>NW_018164538.1:1401019-1402486 GCF_001263595.1 Phalaenopsis equestris
GAACCGCTCACACACAATTATTTTAAAATCAACTTTACAAAAAGCTACCGTCACCATTGAGTGTCATATTTTCATTTAATTCTAATATAGTAAGTTCATTTTCTATAAAATATGTTGACATCCTTTTAGGTCTACCTTTGTCTTTCTTAACATAAGTCTCTCCTAACCGGATCATCAGATGGTCGACTATTAATATAACCAAACAATCTAAGACGACCATTTTATTCTCCTCAACATGATTTATTTAAAAGAAAAGATAGAGAAAGAATAATATCAAAATAACAGAAATAACCTTGTCATATTATAACCATGCAAATATTCTTATTTTCTGGCTACACAACCACAAATCCACATAAAACTATATAGAAATGAATAAATAATAATCATATAAGGTAAGGCTCTCAAAAAATTACCTGGAGTTAACCGTGGCCCTGCATCTCAAGCATTTCATCAAGAACCTTCAGTCTCTGCAATCCTTCACTGATCAGGAATCGAATTTTCTGTTGGTCATCACAATGCCTGTTCTTCTCCATTTCAAGCCTAATTGTCAGCCTGAGATCATCTGGCAAAAAGCCTTTCCAGTTCAGTTTCGAAGTTATAGAAGCATTGAATCCATTCTCTTTAGCAAAAGATTAATTAAAATATTGGAAAGCTTACATACATACCATACAATTCTTATGTATTTACATATCTAATACCGAAAGTTTGATATTTATGATTATAACATTTTGTTGTCATAAACCTATGCATGAAAAGGTATGCTTTACTTCTAAAAAATTAGTAGAAGTGGAATTTTAGATGTGATATTAAAAATTTGAGTGTTATGATGTGAATATGAAAGTATAGGTATTTTATGTGTAAATACATTATAATTATGTGGTATGTATGTAAATGCCCCAAAAATATTTTTAACAGCCAAAGTTTATGGTAACAAAAAATCATTCAGCATGTAGTAGCAATAAGCACCAACTTGTTTAGTAGGTAAGGCCTTGGTCAAGATCCTCAAACCAAATCTCACATATAACAACAAAAAAGTTAAGATGTATGAGGTAGCTAAATTTTAAATTTAGCTTAGATTGAACTAAATCATTCAAATATTATGATAAAAGGTACAAGATGTGTGAGAGAAATGAACAATATCTTCTAAAAGGATGGCATATATATGATATTCTCCTCCTAAAATTTCCTTTTAATCTAATCTAAAGTTCTATGTGTGGATTGAGTTTCTTCAAAATTTGTGTTCATGTAACAAATCATCCAAGCACATGAGAACTACAAGGATGATTGAATGATGTATAGATGCACTTTCAAAGTCTAGTTTCACCAATATATTCATCAATTAGAATCTCGAGGCATTTATAATATTAAAATCTTCTTGAAAGAAAAAAATAATAATTCTCCTAAAAATAGAAAATTTCGCGTGTGCGTGTGTGTGTATTTGAAGGAATGGCCAGAGGCTATTATACA
>NW_018164538.1:1402749-1410244 GCF_001263595.1 Phalaenopsis equestris
TATACATATATTTTGTGTGTGTGTGTGTGTGTGTGTGTAATAAAAGAAAATAAGTGTCAACATCAATAGAAAGAGTTCAATACCAACCTCTTGAATGAGGAGGGGCACGACGAGCAGTTCTTAAAGCACGCCTATAGAGCTTAAGAACACGTGCTCTGACAATAAATGCCTTGAGATCCAATGCTTGAAACATAGTTCTTCAAACCTTATTTCTATTATTTCATGTCATGGTAGTCCTTCCCTGTGATGCATATCCAGAGTTATCACTATCTTGCTTTAAGAATCTTCTGAAAGAGAATGGGAAGAGATGAATTATTTTGAAGCTAAAAAAAAATTGTTTTCAAACTTAGAAGTTCTAAGAATTGGCCACTCAATCATTCTGAAGGAAGATTTTTGTAATAAAGGAAGAAAATAAAGTTAAGGATTGTTAAGTCCTATTTCAGTTTCCCTAACACTGAACTAGCAATAGAAGTAATTATAAAGTATCAACACTATCAGCGATAACTTTTCAGTAAAGCATCATTTGTAATGTATGCAGATGTCTTGTTGATTAATGAACAAAAGGAACATTTACATAAAGACCACACAATGCTTATGTATTCACATATATCTAATACCTATACTTTAAAAATTACATGCATAACACTCAAATCTTCAACAGCACATCAAAAATATCAAAATTATTAACTTCTAAAAGTTAAATTCATCTTTTCACGTATAGGATTATGATATCAAGGTGGTATGATTGCAAATATCAAACTTTTGGTGTTAGAGATGTAAATACATAAGAATTGTATGGTACGTATGTAAATTTCCCTAAACATAAATGAAATTGTATGAAAAAAAATGATATTCATGCACCCTTAGAACATGCTGAATATATGATTGCTTTCATAATTTCAACTGATAATGATTATTAAAACATTTCATTCAAAAGTAGATGAAGAGGCAAAAGTAGAACCTGGTTGATTAGCTTGCATGAATTTGAACAAGAGTACACCTACAATCTCAAACAATATCAAATAAAAACAGGTTTAAGTTCCATGTTGCTCAAGTGGGCCTATTTAATCCAAATGAGAATATCATGCGCGTTTTCTTGGGAGAATTTTGATTGATCCATCTAAACAAAATTAAGCCCAAAATCTGCATTTTTTTCTATTGATTTTTTTGAGTGAAGAATTACTCTTTGAACAATTAATTCGTCTATTTATTATGAAAAACTAGTCGATTTGTCTCACAATGCATAAAACAATCTTGCAAATATTAAAAAATGGTTAGGAATAAATGTAATGGGTGATTTAGTAAGTGTTGTCCTTAATGGTTTATAAGAATTACATCAAGTTACTATTAGGTGTTCAGGATGTCATTAGAAATCAGTAAACACACCCACCTATTTGGAGATTAGGACACCAAAATGTAGAAGAAAATGGAGCGAAAAAGAAATCAGGAATTTTGCGCCATCCTATAATTACACAACAATCCCTTCTCCCCATTTAAAACTAGGAGTTTTAGGGAAATTTTAAGTTGTGTCTAATTATTATTTAAAGCTAATATTTCTGTTTTCTGGTTAATTTTCTGGTTTTGTTCATATCAAATGGCGCTTTCATTTCTTCAGTAGCTTTCTAGTTTTGTTCTTAACGAACAATCAAAACTTTCGAGAAACATGAACAAAATGTTATGATTGCTGAACCAGAAACATCTTTGCTTGTAGTTGAAAAAGTGTTTCAACATATTTATTTACTTGAAATATCTTTAATAGATAAAATAACGTTAAGTTGGGTATACAATGAGACATGCGTGTAAGAAAAAAGGAAAGTAAAAATAACCTTTGCAAGGTCCGGTTATGATCAGGATAATACCAAACAAAAGTTGGAAAGCCAATTCTTAGTGTTTGTAGAATTTGATTACTTGATCTTAAAGCTATATAGCAAGAAATAACTAAAATTATCAAATGCACCTACTCCATTTCAATGTTGCTTTAGACTAAAAAAAAAAAGCAATGCTTTAAAAAATGTATCATACAAGATCATAGAGGATAAGTTAAATTGGGTCGTGAAAATTGAATTAGTAAATTGGACAATCACTTCTGAAGTTACACTAATTCATGAAAACCAACTCTACAAAAGAAGATTAAAGTGAATCAAAATATGAATAAGGAATACAAAAAATTGAATGAACAAATAAAATCAGGAAAAGAGAAGAATTTCACATGAATGGAGTATTGGCATATAAGGGTTGACTGTGGGTCCCCAATTATTCAGGATTAAGAAAAAATATATATATGAAGCTCGTTATTCTGGTTATACAATCCATCAAGAGAGCAATGAAATTTATCATGGGTTGAAATTGATATTTTTGAGATAGATGACTAGTTCTACAAAATTTGTTAGAAAAGTTTTACAGGACCCTATACATAGATTGCGTATTAGTAAGAAACATAATGGTTTGAGTGAGGCGATACAAAAACTTGTCAAGGAAAAAAAAGAGAGAAAAACTAAATTATCACTAAGTATTAGAGTTATTATAAGCAAGTAAAAAACCCTATAAAGTGTTTATTGTAAAAGCTATAAATACTGATGCTTTATACAATACACTTGATACTGTCGAGAAAATGAAATAAATCGGATCATTAAGCAAAGAAATATGATATCTAAAGATTTTGATCGAATAAATGAGAAGAAAAGATAACACCACCTGGCTAGAAAAAATATGTCAGATAAAAACACGACTTCAAAAAATTATTAAATAAGAGTTTTAAAGATGAAATTATTTTGTAAGTGCATAATGTACAAAATAATAAGGCATATTACATATTAATCTAAGAAAGTGTAAGTTGAGGTCCAAATGAGATACATATTCAAATTTGAATATTAATAAGGAAACAATAACTGTTTGGTAACAAATATTTTCAATAGAATTTCAATGATTGAAGAAGAAATATTTTGGTGTTAATATCTAAGGATAAATTAGATGTTTAGGAAGTGCTAGATATAAAAAGAGTTAAATTTATGATACTTACAATGAAGTTATAGGAGTGTGATAGAATATAAAAACAAATCTATCACGAAATTGCTTTTGTGTTAAGATAACTAATGAAAAATTATACACTAGAGAAATAATCTTCATATAAATTTTATTGATCTTGCGAAGAATCACTATAGGAAATTGCAAATTAGCGTCAAACGAATTTTCGATGCAAAATTAGTGTCTGATTTGCATCCGTTTAGCCACGCCCGCAAGCCCGCTCAAAAAGAATCGACATAGACGAATTGCGTCGCGTAGAGGAAGTTGATCAGATGCTTAACATCAGATATAGCCAACTCTAATTCCAACACAAAAGCCCTAAAATAGGGCTCTCGCGAACCGTAGCCTTCACTTCATTTTTCTTTATCCCTGAACTCCTCTCCTCTGGCTTTCTTTCGTCGCGTTCGAGCTTGTCCGGCCATTTCAGGTCTGATTCGTAGATCCGAAATACATAGGTTTTGCTCAAGTTTTTTTCGTATTCATTTGTTGGATTTCATGGTTTTACATTATTTTAGAATGATATATGCTTAAATATTAAAGTTAGGTTTTCCGGCCATTTTAGGTCCGATTCACCGCTCCAACCTCGTACAATGTTATAAATCTTCTTCCACAAGTCTAAGTTTTGGTTTCGCATAAGTTTTAATATTTTTTTTCCTTGCATAGGTGCTAGATCCGAAACACATAGGTTTTGCTCTAGTTTTTTTCATATTCATTTGTTAGATATGCAATGTCTATGGATTTCATTGTTTTACATCATTTTAGAATGATATATGCTTAAATATTAAAGTTTAGGTTTGAGATATGTAAATACATAAGTATTTTATGCAATGTAAATAGATTTGAATTTTGTGCTATGAGATTTCTTAGTTTCGAGTTATGTAAATTTGTGATATGTATGTAAATATGTAAATATGTAAATATAAATATTTAGGTGTGAGTTATGAAAATACATAAGAAACTTGTGCTATGTATATAAATATAAAAATTTAAGTGAGAGATATGTAAATACATTAAGATAAGTGATATATATGTAATATGTGCTATGTATGTCAATATGTAAATTAGAAATTTTTGGGCATTAGATATGTAAATACATATAAATTTTGTGCTATGCATGTAAACATGAAAATTTAGGTGTGAGATACATAAATACATGAGAAATTTTTACTATGTAAGTTTAGGGTAGGCTAGTGTTGATTTTTATTTGTTTAAGTGTAAGATAATGGTGTGGTAATTTAATTAGTTGATTCTTTGGATTTCTGTGCTTTCAGAGAGCGGGTGATGTGTATGTGACCAAAGGCTTCGGGTAAAATGTGTAGATTATAGTTGAAAGTTTCACTAGGTGTGAAATTGGGCTATGATTTAAATAAAAAATATGACACTCAGCAAGACACAACGACGTTGTACTAATTTATAGAATTACATGTATGATACATATAGATATTTGAAACTTTAAATCGTGGATGTATAACAAATTATATCCAGAAAGAAAATGATAAATTGATGAGTTTTTGGCTGGTGTTGAAGAGTTTGTGCATGTGACATTTCAACTACCCATTTACCATTCAGAAGGTAGGTTTCAATCTCTTATGTGAAACACAAGAATCAAGTGTATCTAAAGAAGTGAAGTTAGACATATATCGTAGGGGATTTAAACCCGATTATTGGTATTGGACTTCACATGATGAATTTGAACCAAATGATCAGTACGGTTATGTTGGAGTTCATCAAGTTATGCCTCTCCAACAATTCATGATTTTGGCATGTAGGAGAAAATGATTGATGATGCGAGCAAGGCTAATTTTGTTAAAAGTGTGTCTGATGAAGACAAAGAACCGAACAGTGAAGCACAACAATGATTGATGATGCACGTTAGCGGGACGCGGGCCCGGGCTCATCCCAGGTTCAACTCGGGTTTGATTCGGGCCGGACTCGGGCTGACTGAGGGTTAAACATTTTGAATTTAAAATTTTTAAACTTCAAATTTGACATTTAATCTCACTTTAATTAAGAATTTGGATTTTCCAATTGAGGTGGCTGCCTACAAGGAAATAATTCAATTCCCCGCCAATGCTTCAAGTAACGGCTCTCTGACCTCGCTCCTTTCATTAATTCGCCCCCGCGCTCGCCTTCTCCCTCCCCTTCTCGACACGATTGGAGACCCCCTTTCCACCGAAAACTCCTCATTCGCTCATCTCCTCTGCATCGAGAACCTTCCTCGCTCGTGGCAAGATTCGACTCGCCTTCTTCCTCCGCCATTAAGCTCTCACTGGACTGAAGACCTCTGTTCCCTCGTCTCCCTCGATCCCGCTCGTCTTCCCCCGTCTGGCTTACTTCCCGCACTCGCTCCCTTCTCGATCCCGATCCCTATCCCTCGCTCTCTCTGCTCGATCCCGTCTCCCGCACCAAAGAAGCCGCATACCCGTTTCCTTCTTCCTCTCGCATCTTCCCCACACCAAAGCTCTCTGCTCCTATCGCAAAACCTTGCCTCCTCCCTGCGACGAAGAAACTCTCCCGCTCCTTCCTCTCTCATCCAGAAGCCATCGCTCGCCTCACGCTCCAAAGCGAAGCTCTTGCTCGATTCTGCTCGGCTCGATTCCGCTCGACAGGAAGCTCGCTCCCCTCCCCGTCGAACAACCGCTTGTCGTTCGACCTGCCTCCTTGACCGCTCGATCCCGTCTTCCTGTTCACACAGCAACAGCCCTGCACGACTCCATAGTAGCCGAAACTGCTGCTCCCGCTGCTTGATACAACCCTCACAACCCAAAACCCGTGACTCTCCTTCTCTCCCAATTCGTCTTCATAGAGAAGCATCGGCTCCATCTCGAAAGTTTCACCTTCCTCTCGATACGATTCATCTTCACCGCTTGCCTCTTCAACGAGCACCGAGACCTTCAACTGCCTCGCCTCCCCCTCGTGTGATCTCTTCTCTTCGCCGAAGACCCCCGATCGCTTCCCTCTTCCTCATGTTGAAGAAGCTCCGATCTACAAGTCCTGCTCGCCCCACGCGACCAAACTCTCGCCTCTACAACTTCGCAAATCTTGATCTTCTTCCTCACCTGCTTCGCCTCTCCCGTCGGCTCTCCTACCTGTGCCCCAGACCCTAGACGCCCTTCTTGTTTCGCCTCTACAACTTCGCAAATCTTGATCTTCTTCCTCACCTGCTTCGCCTCTCCCGTCGGCTCTCCTACCTGTGCCCGAGACCCTAGTCGCCTTTCTTGTTTAACACTCGGGATTAGAGTTAGCCGGGAAAGCGACCACGGGATCCCCGTGTGTATGTGTAAGGTTTTCGAACTAAAATCTCTACACAGATGCAGGTATGTCTCCTGAACTCCCTTTTCCTTTCATTTTTTTTAATTTTCAATAATAAAAGAAAATCTGCTGTCATTGATTATTGAGTGTATACCCTGAATCAATTACTTCTTCTTTCTCAGCATAAGACAATTTTATCTGCTCTTCTATTGAAGTATGATATGGTTCTTCGTTCTAGAAAAGCTTTGTTCTAAATTATGTAACTTAAGAAGCCTTTTGTGATTAACTTTGACTGGACAAATATAACATGAATAAAAAAAAATGATTCTAGTCATATTAATGCAACTAGTGGCAAATGTTTACTGCATTCCATCGGATTATTATTGCATATTCATATGTTTGGCATCGATCTTTGGAGAACTATAAATGTTGCTTTGGCCATACATTCTTACTGATTTTTGGAGGACTATAAACAATATTTTGATTATATGTTATTGCTGATTTTAAATGCTTAGCTGTTGGTTTTATGTTTCAAGCACTTAAATGCAAATATTGTGAGGTTCCAATAACCATTTACATGCTGATCTTAAATGTTATGTTGCTGGTTTTATGTTTCAAACACTTAAATGCAAATATTGTGAGGTTCCAATGACCATTTACTTGTTGATTTTAAACACTCATTTGTTGATTGCGTATTTCAAGCTCTCTAAAGGGAATACTACGAGGCTCGAGATGACCGTTATTCCAGGGCTTGAATATTTCTTTGCAGGTCTATGTTCTTTCATTTCCGAATGCCTCCCTTGTGGGTTGTTTTACATGTTGTTTGGTGGATTTAAATATTGCGATTTTTAGGGTTTTGCCAACTGATTCACCTACTATTTTAAAGGCAATTTGCTAACTGATTTTGGAGAGTTTACCCACTATCTTGGACTGGATTTCCTAGCTGATTTTGGGACATTTGAAATTGATGTTTTGAGCTTACATGAGAGCTGTTTCAGAATTTTAAAATTACTGTTTTAGGGCTGATTTTGAGAGTTTTGACTACTGTTTTGGAGGCATTAAACCCAACATTTACGGGGTTGTTTTAATCAATGTTTTGAGGCATTTTGGTGGGCTAATTTGGAGGCAATCTATACACTATTTTAGCGAGATTTATGTAGCCTTTAAGTGTTGATTTACATGCAGTTTAGAATTGGTTTTACGGACCCCTTTTTGCCCA
>NW_018164538.1:1410541-1423897 GCF_001263595.1 Phalaenopsis equestris
TTTTAGGAGCACACCCTAGGTGAGAGTCCATCCACCTAGCCCTCAATGTAGGCTTCCTAAATTTTAGGAGCATACCCTAGGTGAGAGTCCATCCACCTAGCCCTTAGCATAGACTTCCTAGTTTTTAGGAGCACACCTTAGGTGAGAGTTTATCCACCTGATCCTCAGCATAGACTTTCTAGATTTTAGGAGCACACCCTAGGTGAGAGTCCATCCACCTAATTCTCAGCATAGATTTTCCAGTCTTTAGAAGCACACCTTAGGTGAGAGCTCATCTGCCTAATCTCTGCAGTGTAACCTCCCAAGGTTTCAGGAGCATACCTTAGGTAAGAGTCAATTCACCTAATTCTCGAATGCACAATGAAACTAGACACTTGACCATAATTCACAAACTGACTAAAACACTAGACATGATGCACCGAGACGTGACCCATACTTCCTTAATTAAATCAACAGTGAAATTCCCTCAATGACTTAACCTACAATAAAACTCAGTGCACTGGGATTTGAGTTTGGATATTACACTCAAATCCTCCTGGCAATTGCGGAAATTTGTTAATGTCACATATAAATCATCAGACTAGGATAGGTCTAAGGTCTAAGTGGCAAGGGCGATGACGACATTGCTTATGTGTGTTTAAACGAGGGATATGAAATGAGATCATTAGAATAGTATCTCTTCCCTCAAGGATCTTCTATAAGGGAGAGGAAATGATCCATGATACTATTCGCCGATTCTTGGTGGGATCGTTGCCCCGACACTCTTAGGTTGTCAGTAGTTCTAGCACGATTAGAGTGACTGGCCTGTGGACTGTACATTTTAAAAAGAACTTGAAAAAAAAAAAAAAAAAAGACTTGAACAACTTTTGCATGAAAATTTTTTTATGAAAATTTATAAAGGTTCACAGTCCATGGTTGTCATTTGGATCGAGGTTAAGGACTGCCTTCTGTAGATTGTCGGGTTGGCAACTCTTACCCAAGGCTGGGAAGCACACAGTCCAGCTCTGAGCCCCCACTTTTACCAATGTCTTACACCCAGTCCTGATCTTTCATATGTGGCTAAGGGTTTCTTTTGCTTGTGATTTTTACAATTCATTTTTTCTGACTTTCGCGTTAGGTTTTCTCGTCTTGTTTAATTTTCTTGCAAGTTTATTTAAATCTCCTGCAAATCATACTATGCTCGCAACATTAATAACACAACAGTGGCAGATGCCCAGGTACGCTTTTACAATTTATCTACAACATTTTACTTTATTGCATTTTACATTTCAAGTACATTTTATTTACCTGCGATTTGTTTATTCTCCATGCAAAACCAAAATTGAAGCAAAACAAAATCAAAACATTAACACCAAAAATGAGAAGCACAAATCACCAATCCCAAACACTTAAACCCCTGGAACCGTCGCGACGACAGGAGCTTGGAGCCAACTTTGTGGGCAGCACGACGAGGAGCTTGGACGACGAGGATCTTGGATCGAGCGACAAGAGGATCTTCTTCGGCATTATCCCTTCATAGCATAATAACAACCCATAGGACTTCGAGGTAGCTCGCCTAGCGCGACGTAAATTCTCACATTCCCTCTTTAGGCTCCTGTACAACTAAGTCCTAACTCGACTTAGGTTCTGAGGTTGTCGTATGGTACGACGTAAACGCTCTTATCTTTGTGAGCTATTTGCATAATCAGGCATTATGCAAGTTTAAGTTCCAAATAAGAAAATTGACGGGATTCAACATTTAAATAACATCTTCTCATTAATTAACATCGTCTCCAAAAATATAGCCACACTGTAGGATAGTCTGGGAAGTCACCGAGATTTATCTCGGATCAGTGACATCCCCTACCTTCTCCTTCTTTTGGACTCCTGAAAATAAGTATTCCGTATTGAGTCATTCCCACTTGATTTTCCTCGTCCTATCGTGAAAACCTAAACTTAGAATTCTTGAAGACTAGAACCACCGATCATTATCGAGAGTTTTCTCAAGTGATTCCCGTCACTTAGGATGTAATTAACTATAAGGGCTTGCCTCTATAGGGAACTTGGAACCCAGGTAAAATAAATCTTATTTAATCTTTGTATTAAATAGGGGAATTTGTCGGTCATATATAAAAGGTTCGCAGACCAAAAGGATTGGGGCTATCGCAGAGGTCTACACTTATCTTTCGGAAGGGTGTAGTATTCGCGGTATCAGACATGATTATGCAAACTATTAGACGAATGAGATCTATTTGGTCTCATTTTTCAAAAAATAAAATATACTACTTTCAAAACTCAAACTATATACCTCTTATACTTAAATTAAATTTCAAAAATTATTTTCATATACCATATTTTCAAATTATCAAAATCTATCGAAAAAGTTGACCGACACTTGTCAAAATCTGTCGAAGACAAAACCACCATCCAAAAAGAAAACCCATAAGCATCCGAAAGACAGTTTTTCAACCGATTCTTGTTGAATTGTCCGCATTTATCCCATAGCATAGCAAGGTCATCCCTTCATGTGAATTGAGGAACTCAAATAAAAAAGATAGTACTTTTGAAAGGACTGCGCAACAAGTTAAGGAACAAAAGTCAAGCGAAAAGCGATCGGAAAGCATTAACCAATTGAGAGAAGAGGAAGGGACCTTTCACAGTAAAAATCCAAGCTTGAACTAAAAGCAGGATACCTTTTGATGTGTGCAAGGGATGAGATCAGCAGCTTTGCACCGGAGAGCAAGAGAAATAGCAGAGTTATGGAAAAACTTTATGCGATTTAGATGCAACATCAATCTTATGCCATTATCAATATTTAAAAGATTAAGATTAGGAGAAATATCCCCTACTACTATAACTCTGCAATTAGCAAATCGTTTAATAATCTATCCTAAAAGAGTTATAGAAGATGTCTTAGTGAAAGTGGATCAATTTATCTTTCTTGTTGATTTTATTGTGCTAGATATGGAGGAAGATAAGAAGATACCTATCATTTTGGGAAGATATTTCCTAGATATAGGAAGAGCAATGTTAGATGTGCAGAATGGGGAATTAATTATGCGCATCAATGATCAGATAGTTATATTTAATATTTTCAAATCAATGAAATATCCTGCAAAAGGCAAAAATGATGAATGATTTATAATAGATGTGTTAAGATATCTAAGTGAATGTCTTTTCAAAACAACTTATGAAAAGAAATTCGAAATGAAAAAGTTGGAACACGAGCAAGAAGAGGAATTAGATCAATATGAAGATTTTTACAAGGAAGATTCAAATTATCTTGGTGTGAAATTGGGCTATGATTTAAATAAAAAATATGACACTCAGTAAGGCACAATGACGTACTAATCTATAGAGCTACACGTATGATATAGATGGATATTCAAAACGTTAAATCGTGGATGTATAGCAGATTATCCAGGAATAAAAGATTAACTGACGAGTTTTTGGCTGGCATTAAAGAGTTTGTGCATGTGACGTCGCAACTGTCAGTTTACCTTTCATAAGGTATGTTCGAATGCTCCTATGCAAACACAAGAATCAAACGTACCTAACACCTAAAAAAGTGAAGTTTGGTCTATGTCGTAGAGAATTTAAATCTGATTATTGATATTGGACTTCACATGATGAACTTGAACCAGATGTTCAGTACGGTCATATTGAAGCTTCATCAAGTTATGCCCCTCCAATTGTTCACGATTCTGACATGTATGAGAAAATGATTTATGATGCGAGCAGGACTCATTTTGTTGGAAGCGTGTCTGATGATGACCAGGAACCGTACAGTAAAGCGCAACAATTCTATGAATATTAAATGTTACACAACAACCCCTGTGAAAAGAAAGCACTTCGCACATAGAGTTATAGATCGTCTTGAGAATGTTGAGTATTTAATTTGATTTCAACATGCCTAGGGAATGTTTTAATAATATAGCAACAAAATTAAAGAAGACGAACACTGCAGATAATTTAATTCCAGAAGATTTGTATAGAACTATAAAGTTCGTGGAGAAGTTGGGGCTACTATCTGAAAAGATAAACTGATGCGTCAAAGGATTTATGTTATATTACAAGAAAGATGCACACGAGACGAACTGTCAATTTTGCAGTGGTGATAGGCTCAAACCAAGAATGAGAAAGAATAAAAATCAGAATAATATTCCTTACAAACGTCTCTTTTACTTTTCTCTCCTTTCACGGATCCAACGACTTTTTGCTTCATATGCATAGAACTCCCCACATAACATGGCATAATATCAAATCTGTTAGTGCTAATACAATGACTCATCCCTAGACCGGTGAAACTTGGAAACACTTCGACTACAAATTTTGCAGCAGAACAACGCAACTTTAGGCTTGGATTATGTGCAAATGGATTCACACCTTACAGTCACGCTACAACACCCTATTCATGTTGGTCAATTATTACCATGACATATAATTTGCCCCATGATATGTGCATGATTGTGTCATTCTTATTTCTAAAGTTGATAAACACCTTGGTATAGTATTTTTGGTATTGGAGGTTATTTTGATCACCTCTCACTTATCTGGAAGTGAGAGTTAAGTTAAAGCTTATTATGAAAAATATTAAATGTAATGGTTATACATTATGAAGTGTGTATATACTAGAAATATTGCTATTAGACAACCTAATTAAAGGAGATCTAATTACATATTTATTTCTATATTAGGTATATTATGTTAGATAAACTAATTAGAAGAGATATAATTACAGGATTTTTTCTATACTAGAAATATTCTTAATTTGTATGTTTTGATCATCTCTTAGTTATAGCAGGAATTAAGCTTGATTTTTTTGTGTAGAGTTATAACTTTATTTCGGCCTTTTTTTTTACTCTCCACCTGTTCGTAGTGGAATAGCCTAAATCACACTGTCTTTGATCGCTTGCTTATTGTATGATTTTGTTTATAGCATTATTTTGCACAACAGTTGGCTCATCTATAAGAAAATATTTGTATCTTATATTCGTAACGCACGAGTTTTCCTTTCCTCTTCGTATTCATGCCTAAGTGTTTTCACTTCACTCTCCACCCATCACCTCTCTTGTCCAAATCGCCCGAAGGCAAAACCACCATCCAAAAAGAGAACCCATAAGCATCCGGAAGACAGTTTTTCAGCCGATTCGTGCCGAATTGACTGTTAGGGTTTCCTATCCGGAAGAATACGGTCGGCATTTATCCCATAACATACAACGTCATCCCTTCATGCGAATTGAGAAACTCAAATGAAAAATATAGTACTTTTGAAAGGACTGCGCAGCTAGTTAGAGAAACAGAAATCAAGCGAAAAACGACAGGAAAGCATTAACCAATTGAGAGAAGAGGGAGGGACCTTTCACAGTAAAAATCCATGCATGAACTAACAGCAGGATACCTTTTGATGTGCGCAAGGGATGAGATCAGCAGCGCTGCGCCAGCGAGGAAGAGAAGTAACAGCACGGTCGTGATTCTTGGAAGTAGATCAGGTCGGCGTAAGCCGTAGAGGGAGAGAAATTGTGAGCGGCACATTCTTTATTTAGAGAAATTTACATAAATTCATATAATTCTTATGCGCTTGCATGCCTAAAAATTTGAGTGATGTGCGAGTAAATATCTATGTTTAGGTGTTAGATTTGTAAATATATTAAAATTTGTGGTACGTATGTAAATGCCCTTAGACAAGCCAAGTGGCATTGCTAAAGTAAGCGTTCCGCGAAATAGACCCGGCGGCCCCGCGTTCTCAATTGATAATACCTCCATTGCCCGGCTCCCCAATATCTCGTGAAGCCTGCACTAGCTTCGGCCGATCCCGAAACTGCACGAAAGTCTTCAGCCCTATCGTCTCAAGCAAAGTCTTTGATAATTCCTCTTCCACCGTCACTCGGGTGTGGAGTCCCGATCGACACTGCTACTTCTAATCCTTGGTCTACTTTCGGATTGGTGAACGGTGTTACGGACAGCCAACGACTAAAGTGGTAGCGGCAACAGTGGCTGACAACGAACTACAGTGGTGGTGAAATGTGGCGGTGGCTTGCAATGGGCAGCGGCAGGTGACGACGGTTTGGTGGCAACTGCAAGTGATTGATGAAGACGGCAGACGAAGATGGGCAGCAAGCAGGCAGTGGAGGTGCAAGCGGTCGGAGAGACGACACCAATCCGGAGGGGTGGGTGTTTACCTATAATATTTTACATGAATGGTGAAGTTCAAATTCAACCATATCGACCAAATCCAAAATTAAGCCAAAATGATTATGGTATAAAATTTAAATTCATTCATATTTTACATTGTATCTGTAATTATTCATATCAAACACTTAGTTTTCTCAAATAACCACAAAAGAATCACACTATACCACAAATTCACTCAACCAAATAACCCTAAATTTGGTTTAATCAAGGAAGTGAAAAATCATAACCATATCACAATTAAAAGTATTCTATTATTATTATAAGTAAAACATTTTAGAAGAAGACTTTTCCTTCAAATGAGAATACATCAATATAATGTACTATATATAAATTATAAGAGATCACTCATGTAGCAATGGTAAGGACAGCCATGAAGCCTTAGAGTTGTCTTCTATAGATGATTTGTGATTTGTGCTATTATTTTTCTTGTAAGTGGGGAGATAAGTGGCTAGGAAGATCTACATTGATGACTAGTTAACCTCGGTCAATAATAGTAATAGCAACCACTATTCCCACCAAGATTGGTGCTCGCTATTACTAGATGCTAGACATTGGTGATGATCTGGGCAGTAGGCTAGATGAAAACAACATGCATCAATCAGTTTAGGCATTAGTGGGGATGTTGTGTGTTGGCCTTAGTAGCATTTACGAGAGGTAGTTTAGGTGGGGATTGCATTGATTGACATACATTTACCGTGCTAGTGATCACGAGTGTACTTTTTTGTGACAATAAACATTACGACAATAAACACTAGCATTAACGTCGAATGTTGTTAACTAATATAATCATAATATTAATGGTGACAGAGCACTTCAGTCTTACTAGTGACAAATACTATGAAATATTAGACTTTGACTTTAGTTGAACACATGACAATTGGAATTTACACACGCATCAGAGTTGATAGTAATGATGAAGGATATCTAATGTATTGATTAGGTGGGAATGATATGTGTAGATCTTGTTGGCAACAATGGGTGTTAGTTTTGTTGGAAATAACGAGCATTAATCTTGGAGGGAACAATAGGTAGTAACTTTGATGATGTTTGGAGCTCAAGTATTTTTAAGTTAGTCTCATTAAAATTTTCATTTTTAACTAGAAGATTATTTAAAATTTTTTGATGGTTTATATCGATCATAGTTATTTTTGTAAGGTTTTGATCTAAAAATTTAAGTGAATTGAGTTCTATAAACTTATATCAAAGTTCATGATTATTGAAATGACTTCTTTGAAAACATGAAGATATTAATTGTAGGAAATATGTTGCTTCATTTAAATTAAAATAAAAAACCGCAAACATTTATTTGCATAAGAGTTAACAAATTAGATGTTATGCATGAATAAAAAATGACAGAAAAATTAACTCAGCATATCATAATCAAAATTAATTCAAATTAAGTATTAAAATTATTCAATTTAAGTTTTGCTAAGTGTAATATTTGAATAATCTTTAATATATTACAATACTTTCATCTAAAAATAAAAGAAAAGTGATAACTCATACTCGTATCTTAGTTCTGCAACAAAACACTCCTAAGAACTGCAAAAGTACATTGGAAATAAAAGAAAAGACTCGACCAGCAAGAAGCTAATTTTAGCGAGAAAGCCAACAAAAATGCAATGTATGATGAGTTGTGTCTAATGGAGGAGCTCAGCAACACCTGCAAGCAAAAGTTAGCATGTCATTAAATGCTCCCTCCTTTTTATTATGGTTGTGTGTGTGCATATATATTGACACGACCTCCTGCAGAAGAACGTTTTAATACACTACCATGCATATCAAACACACAAACATACTAAGAGCACAAAGCAAGAAAGAAGTCTGGTTAGGGCAACGAAACCAATAAAAAATAATAGTCAGACATCAAAATACTGCTTAGCATATCAGACCTAGCCTAACACACCATCTAACGAGAAGTGTCCTAACAACACCTAAGTGTACAGGGTGAAGTCTCTGGTTATTGTATGACTTTGATCCAAGGGATCTAAAGCACTGCCACACCAATCCCGTTCTAAAGATCCAAGGGATCTAAAACACATCACAACGAATGGGTGACATTTTAAAGAGGTTGTCTCACATATGCCTAACATTTATAGTTTTAAAGTATGCGGATAATATTTATATTATAAAAAATATCCAATAGTTTAAAATAACGGACTATAAAATGTGGGTCCATGACACATATGACCTGCTTTTGAGTCCTTAGATCCTTAGCAAAATCATACTATTTGTTGTTTGTGATATAAAAACTTGTATTGCTCGCTGAGGTATCCTCACGGGTAATTCTCGTTTTAGTATCACGACCAACAAACCAGTCTCTCTCTTAACCAGTAGAACAAACCATCAAAGCATATGGGCAAGTCATACAATTATGTAAAAAGTCCACAATGTGATTGTTCGACCAAAGTACGAAACCATCACAACGGACAACCAGAAGGGTGAATTACACACCATGCAAATGGATGCAAGAATTTTACATGCAACTTGACGCACACCAACGAGATGTACCGGTAAGATAGACTTCCTATGGAGAGGAATTATACTTGCCCTAGAGACCCGGAGCGCCATGCAACCAGCAGGCACTGGCTAGAAATAAGGCCGAAATCAAAATTTGATGCTAACAAATCCCATGGCGCTGAACAAATATAAATGACGCAATACAAGCGCCACTAAGGGAAGAGGTCGAAATCAGTCAACAAAACCTATAGGAGGTTATTCCAATGTTTCATGTAGAGGTAGAACATCAACTATATCCAACATCAAATGCCGAATATGTAATAAAAATGGTTACTCCACTTCCATTTGTTGGCATAAGACAAATATTGAGTATACACCATCAACTCCAGCTCAAGCCCTCAATGTCACCTCCAAGGAATGGGTTTTAGACTCCAGTTTGATGGCACACTTCATGTCAGATCTAATTCAACTTCAACCAGCTACATCTCATCATGGGATTGAACAAGTTATGGTGGGCAATGGACAAATGGTTCCAATCCAACTTAAAGGTGATGGCATTCTTCCCACCCCAAACCGTAAGCTCAAACTCTCTTAAATTCATCATACATTCCTTCTTTTCTCTGTTCTTATCAATTCTTCTCCCTGTTCTTACAAAGACAAGGAACTTGGGTCTTGGTCCCTAGCGGAGCGGAGCGGAGCGGAAGAATCTGTCCAAATCGGGAAGTTACGTTATGTGGGTTGGGGGTGTTGGGTCAACGCCCCGCTATACGGTACATGGGTAATTTGGGAATTACATATTGTACTGTAGGGCTTACTCTAGGATTATAAATAGACCTATTTGTAATCCTAGGTCTTTGAGAGAGCTGAATTTTGTATTCTGTAATCTTTTCTGAATATTGAAAAGGAGGTCGCCGCTCTGCTCCCGAGGATGTAGGCATCTTTGCCGAACCTCGTTAAATCTCTGTGTTCTTCTGGATTTGTGTCGATTACTGTTTTTTCTTCGCCCTTATTTTCTTAACAGTTTCTTACTTTCACTGAATTCTTTCTCACAAGGGGCTTTCAAATCAGCAAAATGGATCCCTCGCTTCTTATCTACAATCAAAAGCTGGTTCTATCTTCATTCTTCTTTATGTGGAAGACATTCTCATCACGGGTAATAATATTAAACTCATTTCTAAGCTGACTACGGCTACTCAATTCCAGCTCAAAAATGTTGGCATGGTCGGATGCTTCTTGGGAATTGATGTCTAAAAATCTACAAAGTCATTATTTTTTCAGCCAACAAAGGTAGGAACTTCAATTAATTGATTCTGCAGGACAAATGGAATGTCGAACCATCAACACCCCTATGCCCGTGAAGACACATGCTACCGTCCTAGATGCTCCATTTCATAATCCAAAATTGTATTGTAAACTGACAAAAGGCACTTGACATGCCCAGACATTGCATATGTTGTTAATCGTTAATGCCAGAAAATGCATGTGCCTAAGACTTTAGATTATATGTGGTTGGTTCATCTCTTCTGCTACCTCTAGGGAACGCTTCATTATGGCATGCTCATCGAACCAGACAATCTTCAACTCACATTCTATGCTGATTCGATTGGGCAGAGGACCCTTCTGACTGCAAATCTACTAATGAGGTGTGCTCATTTCCTGGCAACACTCTTATTTCCTGGCAAGTACAATAACAATCCACATTTGCTCACTCCTCTACGGAAGCCGAATACCGAGCATTAGCCATAGCTACCACCGATATACTATGGCTTAGGTGTCTCATTAAATAATTTGGGTATCTTGTAACTCAGTTACGCTTCTTTATTGTGAGAACATTTTGATAATATCTCTGATAAAGACCCCATTTTTCATGTGAGGCCGGATTAAACACATAGAAATTGATCACCACTTCCTTCATGCCCACATAAACCTTAGTAACATCCAAGGCCGGACTAAACACAGAGAGATTGATCACCATTTCCTTCATGCCCACATAAACCTTAGTAACATCCAACATCAACACATTCAATGTCGACAGCAACTAGCGGATATCCTTACTAAAAGTCTTCCCAAGAATCAATTTCATGATCTCTGCACCAAGCTTGCAATTCTACCCGGAACTCTTAGCTTATAGGAGGGTATTAGCCATAATACACACAGTGATCCCCAACACTCCTAAGGTCAATACCATAGCTGACTGGCAACAAGGGACTCATTACAACTCACAGCACTCACTGTAGAATATTCTATATTCGCAAAATATACTCTGTACTACTGTAAAATAAGAGGTAATGTAATCCATTGTTCCTACAGGTAAAACAAGTGGGTGTTGCTTCGGGTAACCTTCTTCTTTTTCTCTTTGTTCTTGTTATTTATTCCCCCTGTTCTTAGTTCTAAAACCTACCTTGATCAAATTTTGATCCACACACCCTCCTCCAATTCTTCCCATCCATAATATTTAAGATTTAGTCCATAAGAAATAAATTATTAAAATCATAATAGATGCAAATATCCAAATTAAATTCTATTACAGTTATCTTTTCCACGAATATTTTTCAATAATGCATTTTTTTCACACGAAATTTAATTCTGCATCCATCATAGAACAACTTAAAAACATGATAAATTCATTAAAAAAAAAAGAAAAAAAAATCCTAATCTTCTTCAGGAATGCTACATAAGGCAGGTCTCCACCTTCTGCTTCGATCATGGAAGCAGCTGGTCTTCTTCTTCTTCCTCTTCAGCTGCAGTTTTCTCAGGTCAACTACTGCTGCCATGGCCTCTAAGAACTGAACCAGATGTCTTCTGCTTACCACCACCCTTACTCTCATCACTCCTCCTACTTCATTACCTCTGCAGCATGTACATATTCTATCAGTAATATTCTTGTATAACTTCATCTATATTATAAGTTTCCAATTCACCTACTGCAGCTTATCTCTTCTTGCTTCTGTATATATATTTAGATCAAGATTGAGAGAGAGACAGAGAGAGAGAGTTCATCATTGTGAAATTATGATTTTATAATATAAATAATGATGGCCTTCGCTTATTTAATTTGCAGCAGATTCTATGGAGCTGTGGTTTTAGGAGAAGAAGACCAATCAGAGATTATAATTTGTGAAATTTATTCAGACTCGATTGTTTGAGTCCCTCATTGTGATGATATGGCATATATGTCATAGATAATTTATACACAATAATATATGCAGAATATTATGCACATTTAGTTCATTTAAGATGTATTTGAAATAGCTTTTCATCGTTCTACATATCATTTTATTATCCTACTTTTCAAAAGCAAAAAAAGAAAAAAAAAAAACTTATTCCAGTTGATAATGTAAATATTAGTCAAGTAGAAAGCTTGTTCCAGGAAGATAAAGTTCAATTTTGCGTGCAGTGTTAGCTATATACCTAAATAGTCTGACAATCATAAATAAATGACTGCATCAGCTGGTTGTAGAAGGAATTAATGAAAACTTAAAAAGGCAAGTGTGCAATATCCTTGCAAATTTTAGTTATTGAGTGTGGGTATGGAAATGCTAATGGCATTTCAATATTGGATTGAGTGATCAAGCCAACAAAAAATAAGAATTTATGCTGAAATTGTCAGCTTTTGTAAATATTAAATTGAAGTTAGTAAGGTTCAGTGTCCCTCCTCTATTTATTGTTATTGAGATTGTATTTGATTATTGATGTTGATATCTGAATGTACAAGTAAATGATAATGCACTTTGATGCTTAAATTTTCTATTGTTCAACGAGTACTATATGATTTTAAATAAATTTTGAGAATTCAATTATAATATAGTCCTCGATGGGATGGGGGGTGTTATTCATGACACTATATGAAGGGTCGACACTAAGTTGCTGAAAGTGTTATTCCATGAAATGGTTAAATTAATCTAATATCACTTCTAATGTAAGTTGGCAATCACCACTCTCTAAAACTTACTTATATATGTTTTCTTCTTTAGTTGTTGAGAAATTAGGGCAAGGAAATGCAAGAATCAACAGAACGGTCAAGAACGAACAGAAGAATTTAACGAGGTTTAGCAATGTGTCTACATCCTTGGGAGCAATATACGACAGCCTTTTTTGATTTCTTGAAAACAGTACATCCCCTTAGGGTTACAAATACAATATATATAAAATATGATTATAAAATTACTCTGTACCGTACTGCGGGGACAATGCCACCACACCCTCAACCCACTTAATGAAACTCCCCTAATTTGGATAGATGCTTCAGATATGTTTCAACATCTGTTCCTTATCCGATATATGAGGCATGCCTAATATTAGTCATGAAAGATGGTTTAGAAATATTTGTTGAGTAACGAAATCATAATTTTTCCTTTTTGCCCTTCTGAGATTAATTAGCCTCAACTTACCTTTCCTCAGTTATTTGAACAGATTCTCATAAAAATTCTTTATGTAGAATACATGCAGCTTGAGGTAGAGAAATGATTGGAGATTTGTTAATTAATAAGTGGAGTTCTTATATTTTCGTGCGGTGAAGAAACACATGGCCATCTGTTGTCTGCGAGCTCACAGTATACAAAGGCAATGAAGACAGATAGGTGAGGGGAGTTTGGCGGCAAGCTAGTAGGCAGCGGGAAGAGAGCTCGCCGAAACTCACCGGTAGCGGGTAGGGAGCTTGCCGGAGCTGGTCAAAAGCGGGTACAGAGCTCACAGGCAAGATGGCCATCTTGGTCGGTGTCG
>NW_018164538.1:1423997-1424351 GCF_001263595.1 Phalaenopsis equestris
GACCTCAACCAAAAGTGAGGTCAACAGTCGGGCTGGCGGGGATGTTACAAAATGCAGACGACATGAGAAATGTGTGTTATTTTGACCCCCAATTAATGAACTAAGGTAAAAGGGCAATTTTGTAATGTGGCACCGCCACCTACCACATCTCCCCTACCGCTCACCTACCACCCACCTACCACCCACTTACCTCCCATCTACTTCCCACCTACCACTCTCTTGCTTCTATAAATAGAGAGGGTGTGAGGCCTAGGAGGGCAAGGGAAGAGATCTTAAGCTACCACAAATGAGGAGAGAATAGCTAGAGAGCTAGAGAGGAGGAGAGCATCTTGAGGCCTTGTATCAAGGTGTCGC
>NW_018164538.1:1426521-1438501 GCF_001263595.1 Phalaenopsis equestris
CACCTACCTCCCACCTACCACTCTCTTGCTTCTATAAATAGAGAGGGTGTGAGGCTTAGGAGAGCAAGGGAAGAAATCTTAAGGGTGTGAGGCTTAGGAGAGGAAAGGAAGAAGAGATCTTAAGCTACCACAAAGGAGGAGAGAATAGCTATAGAGTTAGAGAGGAGGAGAGCATCTTGAGGCCTTGTATCAAGGTGTCGCTTGAGAGGGAGGCCATCAAAGGAAGATGAGGGCTCATCTTTATGTATAAGCTATGTATTCTCCATTTCTTTTGCCTTAGTGAACTATTTGATTGATTCCCTTCCGTGGACGTAGATCCAGTTGGATCGAACCACGTAAACGATCTGTGTTTGCTTGTGTTCCTTTTTCGTCTCATTTCTATGTCAGGAAGTACATATCTCACAACAATGTGTATGATATGAGAGAAAATATTACGTCCAGATATTATATATCTGGTTGACGGCGTGAATCACATTTCGTTATTGTGTATCCGTCGGCTCCGTCGCCATTATATCTATCATAAAATTGCATATAGTAGTTCAACCAATCAAATGTATGTGTAAGAAAACAGCAATAATGGAGGAAGACGGTTACGTCAGTGGAAGCTAACCAAGCAAAGTTTTTGAAAACTTTTGAAGAACTGAAGTTTTATAACACCCAAAGAAATAGGGCGTAACCTATGGGAGGTAGAGATGGCGAGATGAGTGAATTGTAATGATGTTCGATCTCTTCACTCCTAGTCGCTGCCGGAGTAGCCTCATTTGGTATCGGGGTCGGACCCTGGCCATCCTCCCCCAAAGGCGAGTCAGCAATCTGGATCTTCTCTTATGCATCTAAAAACTAGTGTCACCAAAGATGGAGAAAATTTCCTAACAACGAAGATCGAGTCTTCTCGTACCAAGGAGCCGATCCACCTCAGTTCACTTGACAAATTAATCTCACTTGCCAACGACGGAGCTCTTGCAGTTCTCCATCCCTCAGCCGACGACAACACCAATAGCTTCCCACGACTTGGGTAAAGGGGCTCCAGCGGCTTCCTGATTGTGGTCTGGTTGCTGCGGCAATCACAACAATAATAGAATTTAGGATAATTAATTTTCTTTAAATATTTATTGCCTCCACTCCTAGCGATTTAAGGTATTATTTATCGATTTCAAAT
The DNA here is from genome assembly GCF_001263595.1 of Phalaenopsis equestris. Classification (NCBI taxonomy): domain Eukaryota; kingdom Viridiplantae; phylum Streptophyta; class Magnoliopsida; order Asparagales; family Orchidaceae; genus Phalaenopsis; species Phalaenopsis equestris. The sequence goes on from NW_018164538.1 coordinate 1,427,681, forward strand.
ATTTACTAGGACACTAACACAAGTATACATATCTCTCATATAATATAAGAGTCTAATAGAGTCCTAAGTATCAATCTCACAAGGAAGTTTGAAATTCTTATAATATTAACTCAAAGAAACTCAAATTAAACTGCAAAAAAAAATTATTTTTTAAGTAAATTTTAAGTTCACTAAAACTATGTTTTATGAAGAAGATTTCAAATTTTTGAAAGTATCACTCCTTTCCAATGAGATTATAATAAGTGAATAATTCAAATTGTTATAAATAATATTGTGTCAAATAGAAACATGCTTATTTTTAACCCTCTTGTAAGTGCATAAAGAACATTGACTAATCCAGAGTCAAATTCCTAAATCTTTGGTTATATTATGAAGATACTAGCTCTCAGTCTAGAGTTATCACTATCCCTATGCCTGGAAGCTAACATCTAGCCTTAGGTTCTCAACCTCTGAATCAAATGGAGGTTCTAGCATGTCACTCTAGAATTATCAATTTACGCCCATCAAAGCTTATTTCTTTAATTATTTGCACTTAACCACATGAACTACATTCTCATCCATGAGATCAAATGTGATTCTTACTTGGTTGAGGAAAGCATAGCCCTTTCGAATCATTATGTTTCACAATAAATTTTAGCTTAACAATTGGCCAGGTTGATTAAGTAAATGAAGTTTAAAGTTTGAATCATCACAATTATGAAATTAAAGTACTTCTAAACAATTTCAATTCTTTACATGATTATTTCTCATTACAGGGAGAAAGACAAAACAAATTACTCAGATCTCATGAGGAAGATACAACATAACATGAATTTATATATAAAAATAAGTTTACACAACAAGAACAAGTAAAGTACATACTACTTATCTTAATCTCCTCCCCAAACAAATCATTTAAAGTTCATTTAAATCACTTTCTCTCCTTATAATATCACTCAATTCTCTCTTAGAAATGTAATGAAGATGAATGTAATGAAGATAATGAAGATGAAATCTCTCACTTCCCCTCTCCTCTTACAACTCTAAGAAACAATCTTCTCTTTTACTCTTCTTCACTGACTCTCCTCTTCTCCTCCTTTGTGCCGCCCCTTTTTTGTAATAAATTCACTATTAAATAGCATAGGTCACCTTTGGTAGATTTTCAAAATTGTTCAAATTCAATGATTTTGAGGGAGAAACCGTTTCTGGCCCCTAAGCGTCTAACAGTGGCACTTAAGCGCCATCTTCTTTGTATACTAGTGCTTAGGCGTCAAATCCTAGCGCTATGTGTCAGTCAACTTTCACAATGGGCCTCCTTTTGACTCCAAATTCATTTTTTTTTTGCTTCTTTTAGCTCCAATTGCCTCAACTTACTGTACCTGCAACAAAAACACTGAAATATTTTTCATTAAAGCGCAATATCACTAAAAATATGTATTAAATGTGTATATAAAAGTAGCATATTTTTAGACATGTCACTTACCTCGTAGGAGGACCAGTCGGCCGGTAATGGACCACAACAAGATATTGGGTGAATGTTCCTGCAACTGAGGCACCCAACCTGCTTATGTCCTCTACCCAATCTTTCTTCTGTCGAACGCTCGGAACAAAATAGGACGATCTCACTTCATATGTCGGTTCGATTGCCTTCCACTTCTTAGAAGCCAGCTTCTTCTTCTGAACTTCATCCTCCGCTTTTCGCCCTCAGGCCTCTTCTCCCCCTTCGGCTTCTTCTTCGCCTCAAAACGGGGTCGCAACACAGACAGTCCAAAAGCCCTCCACATCATTTCCATGATAAAGACATCATCTGAAGGTTTTGGAGCATTTGTCATGTAGAGGTTTTGAAAACCTACCTACTCAAACACAGACACAAAATCAAATGTGATAATAAAGACGCTAATCACGTCATATTTATAAGAGTTATGGGCGTCGAAATCAAGGGATTGCGATTATTAAAAGCTATGATTATGAAATAAATAAATCTACTTTTGTATTTAATTTTCTTATTATATTTGTAATCTTCGCTTTCAAGAAATAAAAGAATCATAGAACTATAACATACACATCAGAAATGCATGTGCACGACTCTCAAGGAGACCCAATGGATAAAAGGACAAAGGAATGTAGCTAAGAAGGGCTCACAAGTGAGAAACCAAGGACCCACATGTGGAAGACCAAAGAGCCACTAGCGGAAGATTAGGGGCCCACAGGCGTAATACCAAGAGTCCATTGGCAGAATACCAAAGGAATTACTTGACAATATAAAGTCCCCCTAAACTTGGTAGCTAAAGGGCTCACCGAATGTAGACTATTTGAACTAAGGACCAAGGCCGATAGAGCCAAGTAGAGGTGACGACCTTCCTCTCACCACAACTTGTCTGAAAGAAAGAACTTAACATTGCCAGTTATCTCACGTGCATCCTTGAGATTCCTCACTAGGGATAGAGAACTTGACCTAACATCATCACATGAAAGCGCCTCGAAAGATCGTATCGTTAAAAAGTAGGCGAGCTATCATATTACGACAATCACCATAAGCATGATAGTTTAGCTTTGTTCTATTAAAGACAGTTTCTCATCCCAGGATCAATAACTGCCAACTAGACTAAAATATTTGACCAGCAAAATCAAGCTAATGCAATCAAATCTTGCCAATAACCCCAATTCAGCACAGTTTAACTAACATATCTAGTCGAACAAGTAGGATAGTCGAGCCGAATGTCTACAGTGGCACTTAAGCGCCATCTTCTTTGTATACTAGTGCTTAGGCGTCAAATCCTAGCGCTATGTGTCAGTCAACTTTCACAATGGGCCTCCTTTTGACTCCAAATTCATTTTTTTTTGCTTCTTTTAGTTCCAATTGCCTCAACTTACTGTACCTGCAACAAAAACACTGAAATATTTTTCATTAAAGCGCAATATCACTAAAAATATGTATTAAATGTGTATATAAAAGTAGCATATTTTTAGACATGTCACTTACCTCGTAGGAGGACCAGTCGGCCGGTAATGGACCACAACAAGATATTGGGTGAATGTTCCTGCAACTGAGGCACCCAACCTGCTTATGTCCTCTACCCAATCTTTCTTCTGTCGAACGCTCGGAACAAAATAGGACGATCTCACTTCATATGTCGGTTCGATTGCCTTCCACTTCTTAGAAGCCAGCTTCTTCTTCTGAACTTCATCCTCCGCTTTTCGCCCTCAGGCCTCTTCTCCCCCTTCGGCTTCTTCTTCGCCTCAAAACGGGGTCGCAACACAGACAGTCCAAAAGCCCTCCACATCATTTCCATGATAAAGACATCATCTGAAGGTTTTGGAGCATTTGTCATGTAGAGGTTTTGAAAACCTACCTACTCAAACACAGACACAAAATCAAATGTGATAATAAAGACGCTAATCACGTCATATTTATAAGAGTTATGGGCGTCGAAATCAAGGGATTGCGATTATTAAAAGCTATGATTATGAAATAAATAAATCTACTTTTGTATTTAATTTTCTTATTATATTTGTAATCTTCGCTTTCAAGAAATAAAAGAATCATAGAACTATAACATACACATCAGAAATGCATGTGCACGACTCTCAAGGAGCCCCAATGGATAAAAGGACAAAGGAATGTAGCTAAGAAGGGCTCACAAGTGAGAAACCAAGGACCCACATGTGGAAGACCAAAGAGCCACTAGCGGAAGATTAGGGGCCCACAGGCGTAATACCAAGAGTCCATTGGCAGAATACCAAAGGAATTACTTGACAATATAAAGTCCCCCTAAACTTGGTAGCTAAAGGGCTCACCGAATGTAGACTATTTGAACTAAGGACCAAGGCCGATAGAGCCAAGTAGAGGTGACGACCTTCCTCTCACCACAACTTGTCTGAAAGAAAGAACTTAACATTGCCAGTTATCTCACGTGCATCCTTGAGATTCCTCACTAGGGATAGAGAACTTGACCTAACATCATCACATGAAAGCGCCTCGAAAGATCGTATCGTTAAAAAGTAGGCGAGCTATCAGATTACGACAATCACCATAAGCATGATAGTTTAGCTTCGTTCTATTAAAGACAGTTTCTCATCCCAGGATCAATAACTGCCAACTAGACTAGAATATTTAACCAGCAAAATCAAGCTAATGCAATCAAATCTTGCCAATAACCCCAATTCAGCACAGTTTAACTAACATATCTAGTCGAACAAGTAGGATAGTCGAGCCGAATGTCTATATATATATATATATATATAATATTTAAAATATCTTATAACATCATCATTAAAATAGGAAAAGAAATGCAATTGTAATTTTTCCTTTTTCTTTCTCCCTCATATCTTAAATCTATTCCTCGGATGTGATTTCCAAATAAATTAGAATTCAGCAATCATAATTATTGATATTAGTTATCTCTCGGGGCTCAAAAAGACCACTTTGGTTAGATAATGATGAATTTAGTGCGTTCTCTTTTTTTAATATTAAATGTTATTTATTTATCCTTATTATCATCGAGTTTGATCAAATCAATTTAATTTAAAATTAAATGCACCTGTCCTATCTATTTATTATTTCCATGTGGCCGAGTGCCCTCATTTGAGGAATTGCCAGCAGTCGGCTGACAGATTTTGCTGATTTTACAACTTGGCTTTCGTGTCAGTGAGACATTTTATTTGGGTAATTTTTTATATATACATGACATAACTTTTTAGTTATATATTTAACACCTAAAATTTTAAATATAAATATATTGCACATTAATTTATGCATGAATTGGCTGCCACCTTTAGTTATATATTTAACACCTAAAATTTTAAATATACATATATTGCACATTAATGAATTGGCTGCCACCTCCCTTTTCGAATTTTATATAGATTTTTATTTTAGTTCTGATAAAAAATAATAAAGTAATTTTTGTATTTATTTTTTACATCTAAATAAATAACTCTAAAATATTTTAACTATATTATATTTCAACTATACTAAATTCTTTTTCTTTTATTTTTTAAAAGTAAATAATATTACCTCTAATGTTGAAAATAATGCTAGAGGCACTTGTTGATGACTATATCTTAAAGTTTATTATATATTATATTTCAACTATACTAAATTCTTTTTCTTTTGTTTTTTAAAAGTAAATAAAATTACCTCTAATGTTAAAAATAATGCTAAAGGCACTTGTTGATGGCTATATCTTAAAGTTTATTATGGAGGGAGTATGTGCATAAAGCATAGTCATGAGAGGATGAAGATATTGACATTCCATACTGACCTAGAAAGCATATTTTTTGAAAGCACAACTGTCGTGTGCTAGTTGTTGGATTGACTGGCTGGATTGACAATTCAAAATCATCTACCAAAGTTATAGTTGTCGAATTGACAAAAACAATAATTATAATTTTGTTTATTTTATTGATATTTTGTGACCGAACCTCGAATTATAATAAATTCATTAAATATTTTTTTCAACGTAACCAGATGAAGGAAACGAGACATCTCGAGTCATGTGAATGGAGATGGTCTCCCTCTCACGTTGATACATCATAAATAATTTTATCATTTGGCACGAATCTCGAGATATGTCATGATTCTCGATGCAACTTATTCAGCAAAAAAAATTCAAACTTTGATTAAAAAGATTTAGAACTCCAATTTCAACAAACTTATAGTCAAAGTGATTATTGGCTCAATGAGAAACACAATAATAGCAAAGTTGATCTAATCTGAGTCAAATCGAGCTCGGATCAAATCATTAAATCGCCTTTGGAAGTTTTTAAAGCATAATTGGAATATCAAACGAATTTCAAATCTGACAAATTATAATCAAATCGAGCATCTCGGCGAGATGAATCCAATGAACTAGAGATCGCTAAATTATGACATCATTAAGACACTCAAATGTTCACTGAATGTGACATGATCAAGAGAATTTTTCTGGGATGTCCGATGGAGTGGTATGAAGTCCATTCTTATTTGCATAGAGACCCTTCCCAAACTTTATAAATAAAAATAAAAAGCACTTTCTCTATCCTAAGAAAGGAGCTTGAACATGAACCAAAAAAAGCTCGAGACTGAGAGAATGAGCTGAAACACAATATTGTTTTCACATGAAAGATTTGGTGAATGTTTCTCTCTCATAAAACCGTCGACCACTGCCCATCTGCCAAAAACTGTTGTAATGAAACACCTTGTTGAATCACGACGTGCATTACAAAATCTAACTTACATAGCAGAGTAACAACGTGTCCTACAAAACAAAGAATCCTGAAGGCAGTGTAATGACGCACCCAAAAGACGGTGTAACAACATATCTCGAATACGGTGCAATAATACAACCCACAACAATGGCATACAACCACCGGACTCAGAATACGATGACCTTCTATAATCTTCATCATAGCTCATAACTACGGCTTACGTGACCAAATACAACATACATGGCTCACAACTCGTATCACTCCAAACTTATGCCCTTGTGATCTACAGACATCATCGCAACTCTCTACTATAACAAATGTGACCAACTATGGCTTAAGTGGCTCACAACTCATGCAACTCCTAACTTCTTCCTCTACTTCTTATGAACGTTATGTAGCTCACCATTATAGACTTTGTGACCAATAACAACCTACATGACTCACAGCTCATATAGCTCCTGACTCCGGCCATTGCGACTTACGAACATCATCATAACTCATCACTACGACCAACATGACCAACTACAGCCACGTGGTCTACCGTTTTTGCAACTCCCAACTCCAACTTCTGTGACCTATGGATGTTAACACAACATGTGCAGCTCCTGACAATAGCCTCCGTGGCCTACTGACATCATTGAAGCTCGTTATTTTGTCATATATGGTCAACTATGGCTCCATAACTCATACAACACCCGACTTTGGTTCCTGAAACCTACGGACTTCATCACAACTCATCACTAACATGACAAATTATGAACATTATCTTAGCTCACCACCATGACCTATATGACTAAGTACAACCTATATATCTCACAGCTCGTACAGCTCCTGACTCTGCTTCATGTAGTTTATAGATATTAATCATAACTCACCTCTATGACCTATGAGACTAAATTACACCTACGTATCTAATAGCTCGTGTAGCTCCCAACTTAAGCCTCTAGGACCTATGAATGTCATTGCAAGTCATCGCTTCAACCTATGTGGCTAACTACGACTTGCATGGCTCACAACCCGTGCAGCTCCCAACTCCAGCTTGCTGCTAATTGACCTCGTTGCTCACCACTATGACCTACAAGACAATCAATGAAAGTGGTCCACAATTTGTGCGGCTCCAACTCCGGCCTCTATGTACGGCTTATTGACATTATTATAACTCACAACTATGGCCTACACGTCCAACTACAGCCCACCTAGCTCACAGCTCCTTCAACTTCATACTATGACATCTGTGGCCAATCATTGTTTTTGAAGCAACCATCTGCGACAATTTTTTACTATGATTTCTATGGCCAACCGATTCTTTTAAAGCAACCTTCTGCGACCCACACGACTAATTGCTATCGCGACATTCAACTATGACTTATATTACAAGTTAGCACTACAATCATCATCCACAAAATTGACAATATATTTATCTCTCCATAACAATCGGTTTCAGACCGTGCAACCTGCTATCATTGAGAACTATATTCAGTACAACTAAACTATAACTATTATCAATGAACTATTCTTGTACTTTTATAAAAATCAATTTTATAACTTCATCTTTCCTAATTCGGAAGAAGGGTGGATCAATATACTTATTATTCATATTGGATTATTTCAACAAAGCTAAAGCTCATGATTTCTTTTCCAAAATTTTTCACGTAAAAATTGAGAAATCTCGTTCCACTTACTCCTCTTTAATTATCTGAGTGTGAGTTGGGTTTCCATACAACACTAACACGATAATTCATTACTCTATCGACAACAAACCTTCTGACACAGCACACGGAAAGATCAATCAAATCTTTTCTCTTCATCCCTTTTTGAGATTAAGAGTTAGAGCTCTCACGACACACATCCATCTCTTTTACAAGTTTTTCTAGGTAGTAAAAACCCACAAATAAACAAGATCCAACATCTTAAAAGGATTCAAGGGTTCCCAAATAAAATGTAAGAAAATTCAGCACCTCTTCAAAAAATAAGCACAAATCCAAAGAAAAAAAAACACCATAGATTTACTCCACTTCAGAGTTATATTTTGAGCTAAATCCAGATTTAGCCTCTTGTCCATGCTTAAGACTCGTTAATTACTGCTTAAAAACTAAGCTAAATATATCAAATATAACTATTATAACCCCATAAATTTATATTTTGCAGGTTTACTCATATACCATTTTAAAAAAAACCCATAAAATAATAAGCCAGTGCAAATAAAGAAAAAAAAGAAGAAAAAAATACTATACATATTCGAAACTTGCAAATTTATCCATAATTCATCTAAATACATTTAGCAAACACATACTAATAAAACAAATCTCAACCAACGGCAGGACCAAAATTACAGTGCTACCGAGTACTGATAACAGAGTTGTAAAGATGAACCAGTAACCTCTTCTCAAAATCTCCACCTCTCCCACTCCCTTGCCTCGCTCTCGGAACGCGGCGATCCCACACCGCCCCTCCGCCGCCGCACTTCTTCGCCGCACCACCACTATCTCCGGCGAGCGTCAGCATAAAGTTCACGTAAGCATCCCTCAGCCTCTGCATCACTCTCCCCTGCACTTTCGGAACACTTAGTCTCTTCACGCTCCGCACCACAACCACCGCTCTACATAACCGCCGGGACCTTTTCCGGCCGCCGCCAAGCCTCACCACCGCCACCTTCTTCGTGGGCTCCGGCAAGCCCTCTAACCTCTGATAGGTTCGCCGGCGCCAGTAGGACTGTAAACTCTTGATTGCCTCCATTGCTGGGTCTGCTCTGGTTGAGGAAACTTTCAGGAGGAGGTCTGTATTTATATAGTTATATAATTAACTCGTCCTTAATGCATGCTTTGACTTTTTCTGGTTTACCAAGTCAAAATTAGGTTAAGTATTATTTTCTTACGATTTAAATTATATAACTAATTATTAAATTATATAATAAATTATTTGATTAGCTGGTCAGAGTTTGAAGGCGTGTCAGTTCATAATGTTGACTAACCACACAGCTGTGAAGCAATTACATTTATTTATTTATTTATTAAAATAACGGCTAGTTTATCTTCAATTTTAGAAGAAAAAATTAAGGAAGTATTGGCTGTCATCATTATTTAGTATTACAAAAATACACTTTGGGCCGAGTCATTGGAGCTGGGCTAATGTGGACAGATATATGAGTTAGTGTCATGTGCAAATAAATAAATTATTAAGGTTTAATGGGAAATATCAATTAGCTGTAGGTATCAAGACAGGAAGGAATTTCTCAAGTTGGAAGAAAATTACAAAAAAACATTGAGAGGAGTTTGGCATTAAGATTAAATTTAAGTAGGATTTAGATGTTTGAGAACTTGTTTCAAGATTTAAATATCTTAGTTAAAATATAAATTTAAATTATATATTAATAATATAGTAATTATATTTACTTTATATTTTTTAATTATGATAATCAATAATTAATTATTTACCAAATTAGTTAATATTTAATAAGAATTTTTATTAAATAAATTATTTTCTAATTAATAGTTAACAATCAATAATTAATATTTGATTAGTTGTTTATTATTTTAATTAATAGCTAAATAAAATCTTATTAAAATTAATATAATTTTAATGTATAATTAATTTTTCTTTATTTAATATGAAGTAGTTATTAATCATGTTTATATAATTAAGGTTAACTTGGCAATATATTCATTCTTATATTAATTATTAACTTATTAAATTAATTAAAATTGTTGGTGTTGGCAGTACACCATAGTGTTTTTGTTTCGATAAACTGAGTTTTAACAGTTTTTTCAAAAAATTGCGGATAAAATTTACGTTTTTTCACCGGTCCTGGCTAGATGTGGTGGCAGTTTTCTAGCTACGGTCCTACTTTATATATATATATATATATATATATAATATAATATAATAATAATTACTACAATTTTTTGAACGTCAGACTCATTTTAGCAATTTTGAAAAGTAACAATTGTCCCAAATTGACCCTAAATCTCAAAGCCTATGATCTTTGCACTCCTCGCTTGCTCGAAAGGCGCCCTTTCCATTCCCTCTGTCCCGGATAAAAACCAACGTCGACCTTCCCCTTCCTCTTGTTCGTCCCACCTTGGCATGCTTCAACTGTCATAGATCCCGCAAATTTGTCTTCCGATGAAATTTGTTAAGCCCGGGATTTATGACAAAACAAAGGAGAAATAGTATTTATAAACCCTTTGGGATATGAGCTTGCTATTTTTGTTGTGTGGATTTAACTTAAAACCTGCTCAGGTCCGGTTACCAAACAACCATTACGAGTGAGGGACAATAGACTTGGGTTTTAATTGGGATCAACTTTTTTTTTTTATTTTTTTTATTTTTAAAAATATATTCGATTTTTATGTTATTATATGATTTTATTTTTTATTTCCAAATAAAAAGTTTTTTAAATCACTTAAAACAACGTATACATTAAAAATGTGTTTGTGATGATCTTAAGAAAATCAGAAGATGCAGAGAGAAAAAGTAAAATGAATGTGGGTCCACCTCCAGGAGATCGTGGGGGCCACCTGACCAAATGACAAAAACCAACAAGGTCAAAACCTATCGAACGATGTGGTGAACAAGAGGATGGCATAATGATATAAGCACGAGCCATCCGGCCGAAGACAAGACGAAAGAGCATCTAAGTCAACCACTCTAGGA
>NW_018164539.1:0-594 GCF_001263595.1 Phalaenopsis equestris
TATATATAAAAAGCTAAAATTATCCTTTTTTGGACAGTTCCCATGCAGCATGCAGAAAATTTGAAGACCAACTTGGACGAAGATTAATTCCTTCGCTGGATCATATGCGACGGTTGCGACAAAATTGCTCTCACTTTTTCAACTGCTTAGAAGTTTTTTGATATACCACATTGATTGTTTCTTTTATTTTTACGTAAACATTTATGGTGAGGCAAATTGAATAGAGATTTTAATAGGGCTTGGGTGATCTTATCCTTCATTATTTCAAAAAACACCATGATTTACGCGCAATCTCTTCCCCTACCCACATTTATTAACAGTTATTGTGAAACAGCTTTCCAATTATGAAATTAAATGATGGTGTCCAGTGAAATATAGCAATGGCAACTAGAGCCACAGAAGCCTTGCTTCAAATAAATGAATAAAGACGTGCCAGTTATTACTACTTGCATCTATATCACCTAAACCTCTTACATCACATAAAAAATACCACATTTAAAAAGTGAAAAACAAGTTTCATGCATAAATAAGGTGATTAGTAGGTAAAAATTAAATTTTCAGGTGTTAGATATGCAAATACATAAGAATGGAGTG
>NW_018164539.1:694-1366 GCF_001263595.1 Phalaenopsis equestris
AAAAAAAAATCAAATCCAACAGTCAACTAAATCGAATTTTCTCACATTCAGTCTCTATTTCACGTATTCTTTCTCTCTTATGACGTAAATCCGGATCAGATTAACTGAAACTGATTCTTATACTAGTAATCTCATCAAATTACTAATAATTTTTTTTTCTAATGATAGATTATCAAGCACCCGATTTGTTAGTTGTAACATGCAATGTCCCACTTGAGAATCGGTACAGAAATATTATAAATAATTAGAATATATATATATAGGATTCAGTGGGGAACAAATTTGGCTTATTCAGATTCAGCTCAATTTATTTTATTTCATGTGTGATTTGTCTTATTCGTTGGTTCATTTATTTTAGTTCTGATTCAATCACAGTTTCTACCTGATCCAATTTTCCAGATATTTTTAATCCGCTCCGTATCGATCCTGTTACAATAAAGATTTGTCAATTGCCGATCATGCGTTGCTGTTGAATTGGTACAAATATATATAAGTAATGGGATGGGTGAAATATGAAGACAAATGTCAATTATTGGTGTGAATCAATATAGGTTATTGTAAATATTATAATGCACGAGTTGATGTTTTAGAAGGAAAGTCGTCAACGAAGATTGACTAAAGAAATGGCGATACATGAAATGAGGAAAATCCATACTTTCGGGGAGTGAGAAA
>NW_018164539.1:1466-2121 GCF_001263595.1 Phalaenopsis equestris
TTTTTTTTTCTTTTTTGTTCTTATCTTTTCTTCTATCATGTGTTTTGGTGCTACTTATTTTCTCAAGTAACTCTTCTTAGTCTTTTTCTTTTAGTTCTGTTAGTTGTATGAGTTGTATTTGTGAGTGTAACATATATATATTATTATTTTCATCACATGACATAAATTTGTAAAGACAAAAATTAGGTTATAGTGATAAAATTTACAAATTTTGAACGGGCCTTCAAATAAATATAGAATAAATCAAGCAAATATTATATTACACTTTTCTTAAAATTATTATGAGAATTTTAAAATTGATCCTAACAAAAGTATATATTCGCATTCACAAACTGAGTCCTAATGTACGTAATGTTTGAAAGCGCAAAAAATTAAAGCAAAAGAGGGTTGAATTCATTCATATTACGTCTTTTTTCCCTGTTTTCTTAAGCTGTTTGATAAGCTCAAATAGACAAACATTAAACATTACCTAACACCGATTAGACATTAACAAACATAAATTAGTTTATTCATTTGTGACTCATGCATACGTATTTTTATATATTAGATGGATAAATATTTTGGTCAATAAATAATATATTGATGTTCAAATTCCAAATTAACACATACGGTATGATAGAGTGCGTGTGTCTATCTATCTATCTATATATATATA
>NW_018164539.1:2295-14020 GCF_001263595.1 Phalaenopsis equestris
TATATATATAGGATAAATATTTTGGCCAATAAATAATATATTGATTCTGAAAATTTATATTAGCACTAATTGTATGTTAGTGTTGAGAAGGTCAGGGGCGCTGGCGGGAAAGTAATAAAGCATGAAATTAAGGTGTCTTCATTTAAATAAAAACAGAAGAATGCCCCCATGATTAATGGAGAATAGACTAAGTTTGAATATCATAGAGATTTCCTTCTAGTATGTGTTTATTTAACTCAAGGGGTTGAGATTTGAAACAAGAAATCGAAAGAATATGAACAAATATTATTGATTAAAGAAACATTTTTTTCTGTTAAATGGGTTACAAATACAAATGTCTCCTAATATTGAAAGAAGATATTAAAGGTTATTGTATATTGAAAATGTGTTTGTGCTGATCCTAAAGAGAGCTAATGTTACTATATGGTTAGCTCGACATACTGAAAGCAATGTAGCTGACCGAATGACTATCAGACGGTTGAAGGCCTGTCAAATGATCAACAACCATTTAGATGATCAAAGGCAATCCAACCGACCAAATGATTGTCAAACAACCGACTGGTTATCAGACAACTGAAGGCCAGTGAGATGACCGATAGTCAAATAAACGACAGAAAGTCATCCAACCTACTAAAAGTTGTTAGGCGACTGAAGGCCAGTCAAAAGATCGAAGGTTATCTAGTCGACCAAAAGGTTGTCATATGACCAAAGGCTAGTTAGACGTTGAATACTAGTCCGACGGTCAAAAGCTATCCAATCGACCGGAGGGTTGCCGAGCAACAGGCTATGATATGCAAAAAAGACCAGAATATCCTATACAACCCCACTTAAGTAACGGTAAAACATGTAATTTTAAATTGTGTCCCTCTATCTGCGATAAATAGTGCGATCAAATCATGTATTAAGCGCCCTTGGACCCCTCTCTTGTAATCTCTACTTTTAACGATGTAAAAATGGTCAAAATAGCTTGATAATTCTCTAGTTCGCACCAAAGGAGCAAGTTGTGGTCTCTCACCTCTTACGCTCTATTTCTTGGGTGTGACACATAACAAATCCAAATTCAACATCCTAAAATGTATGATGAGCGTGGATCATATCCCCAACAAGAGTAGGAGCATCGTAAGGAGAATAACTGAGGATTAAGTTTGGTTGGGTCAAGTCTCAATCGACGCAGCCGAAACAACTAGAAGTTTAACGAGCGAAAGGTTGCCGACCGATCGAAGGGTTGCCAACTGCATGAAGGCTTGTCAGCCGACTGAAGACTTGTCGGATCACCATAATTCAAACGGTCTGAAGCCTGGGCGACCTGAGACTAGGGAGAATCGAAGCCTAGACGATCGAAGTTCAAACCACCAGAAGTATGGAGGACCCAAAGTCCAAGAGCCAAAACATCATGTTTCCATCTTCTTTCGTGAGGATTTGTAATGAAGGCAAGAGCCACACCCCAAAATGAACACCCAACTCCAAAGGACCAAAGAGCCCCTCTAAGGGAAAGCGGACTGATAACATCTCTCCGACGCTCGATCGACATCTGTTAATTGATGCCTAGGTCGACGATAAAAAATTGTCATTTCAAATATCTCATTTTATCTGAAAAATATATAAAGTTTTAATTGTGTTTGCATAGGTCCAACTAAGACTCAGGGAACTCAAAGTGCTTATACACGTCTAGATTTAAGCCAACACTCGAGGAACTCATACACGAATAAAATGACCAAAAACGACGTAAGACGTTATATAGAAATTAAAATAAAAAATCAACCCCCAACACTAAATATAAAATCTCATATCTCTAAACTCGACACAATTAAAACTCAGAAGGTTTTTCCTACCAATAGCAATAAAATTTGTGAAGTGTACCCCATAAATAACCTCAGTATTGAGTCTCAATAGTTACCCTCGCGAAAAGCAACGATAAGATATCCTTAAGACCTGACAAAAAGTGCGGCTCGGCCGAGCCGACGACCAGACTAAAAAAACGAGACACAAACGGTATAAGACTTATGTCAAGCGATGACATCAAAAAATTGCCAACATTTTTTCCTAAGATGTGAAACATCAACTAACACCAACAGTCATCCCCAAGCAATTATCACAAACAAATAGCACGATAGAGGTAAAATGCTAACACAATGGAGAAGAACAATTGAAATCTTCATCCAATTGCATGTTAAAAAAAGTTACAGTGTTTCTATGCATTTTCTTACATGAAAAAAAGAAAAAAAATGTTTTTGATGTGACAAATGAGGACAACCGAAGGTCAACACAACCGACTGGCGGTTAGCTTGACCAACCAAAGGGTTGCCAACATACTGAAGAACAAAATACTCCACCAAAAGGCCCAACAGAGCACTACAAAAAGACAACGCAAAAATATGTCGAAACTAATGGAGTATCATTAATATAACATTGCGTAAAAATGATCACATTTTTTGCCCTAAAAATTTTCTCATTCTTATCGCTTCTTTGCCTCCAAGAAGTAAGAGAATATGAGAACTTAATATGAACACTAAAAATATGCTCATGTTCATCTTGAAGAGATCTAACGGTACTAAAAGATGAGCATGGCCGATTGAAGACCATCTAACTGGTTGAAAGGCTGTCAGATGACCGAAGGCCAGCCAGACAACCGAAGGCCAATGAGATGATCGACGACTGAAAGCCAACCAAAAGACTGTCAGACAACTAGAAGTCATTCAGACGACAGAAAACCATCTAGCCGACCGTAGGGTTGTTAGATGACCTAAAGTAATTCAATTGACTGAAAGGCTACCAAGCGACAAACTCTGGTATATATAAAGACCAGAGTACCCAGCAAGGGTTAAACATATAATTTTATTTTTTGTCCCTCTAACTCCTACAAATATGGGACCAGATCATGTATTAGGGGTTCTTTAAGAATCTCTCGTGTAACTTCTACTTTTAATGATATAAAAAATGGTCCAAAGAGCTCAGAAATACCCTAGTTTGCCCCAAAGAGGCAAGTCGCAATTGACCCCCCTCTCTCTCCTGTTTTACGCTATATTCATTGAGTGTGGTTCACAGGAGAAATCCATATTCAACAAGTATATAAAAATAATAGCTTAGACATCAATGAATTTAAAAAAAACAAATTTGTAACTTTAATATGGGAAATGTTATATGATCAATAGTGCACTAAAATTTAGCTAGATTGAATAATTTATTATCATGATTATAAAGAACATTGTTATATTTATGGACAAGGGCATGCAACCACAAAAGTCAAAATAAAAAAAAAAAAAATTATGCACAAGGTATTAGAAGACTTTCTTCTAAAGAATGCCCGTAAATTTTACAAATGATACTATCTTAACTTGAATATGCTAAAGAAAAAAAAATGCTCAAGAATAACAAATGCACTAATAATAACTATCAAAAAATACACTTTAGAGATAACAGGTTGCAAAATGGATTCAAAAATATAACAAAAGATTAATCTAAAAGACAACATGATGATCCTTTTAAGATCTTATTATTCATTATAAGTCCTCAGAGTTTTGTTTTAATTAGTGGGGCATGTAGTAACTTAAGAATTGATGCACATAAAAGATTACTCTAACATAATAATGAAGGCTAAATCATAATGAATCTCTATTCATATTTTTTTTTATTAGAGATATAGACTGACATGATATAATATCCTTCATTTTCAACTCAAAATATTGTTTTAAAGATTGAGAAAACTTAGCTTCAAGATTGAAGAATTCTCAAATATTTTATAATTTTTCTCATAAAATTTTCCCACATCTTAAAAAAAAAAAAAGTTAAAATAAACATAAAATCAAACTCAACCTCATAAGCATTTTTTATTTTAAAAAATTATTATTTTTTTTTTTTTGGTGGGAAGATAAGTGTTTAGCTTTATTACAGAAAAAGAATAAAAGAAAAAAAGTACAAAAAAGATAAAAAGGAGAAATTTTATTTTAAAATATTAAGTTTTCATAAAACAACATCTAAGGAGCCAAAGAAATAAGCATAAAAATCCTCTTAAAAAGTTTATATTCCCAGACGTACCTATGCTGCCAATAAGGGTCTGTTTGGGGTAGCTGTAAGTTTTTGAATAATCTGCTGATAAACTGATTAAAAATAATCTGTTGATAAGCTAGGTGCAGTGACTATTATAATTTTTAATTTTTTTGGAGAAGCCAAACCGCTGACAGAAAGCTGCCACCACACCTAGATAGGTAGGAGTCTAAATGAACCGAACACGAATGAACAAAGCTTGTGTTAGTGTTCGGTTTGTTTGAAATAAGTTCGTGTTCGAAATTGTTCGTGAATTCACTGTTTGTGTTCGTAAACAAAGGAGCCGAACACGAGGTGTTCGCGAACGACAAGCCAATTTGACATCCCTAATATCAATATATATAAATAATATATTATATTAATCATATAACTTATATTATATAAATATATAATATTTATATTAGTATATTACTAATTAAGTATATTAATATATATATTGCTATTATTAATTTATAATATGTTATAATTTATAAATTTTAATTTTTTAAAATATCATAAATTGTTTATATATAATTATTTTAAATTATTTTATATTTCGAACAAAAATGATTCGAATACGAACAAACTTATCATTGTTCGTGTTTGGTTCGTTTAACTAACTGAACTAAAAAAATTTCTTCACGTTCGTCTCGTTTACTTATCGAACGAATCGAACACGAACTCATTGACGAACTAAATACGAACTGTTTGCGGAGAACGAATTTTTTTAAGGCACTATAGATAGATACATTGTGAAGATAATATTTTCAGTGTTTTAAACTGACAAAACGCAGTTTACGAAACCGGGCCTAAGTGCGTTTAACTAACTGAACTAAAAAAATTTCTTCACGTTGGTCGCGTTTATTTATTGAACGAATCGAACACGAACTTATTTACGAACTAAATAAGAACTGTTTGCGAAGAACAAATTTTTTTATGGCACTATAGATAGATACATTGTGAAAATCATATTTTCAGTGTTTTAAACTGTCAAAACGCAGTTCTGTAATTAAATAATTTCTCTCGACACGGAAACGGAACCGTCTGCACAACTGTACTGGCTTAGGTTTACGGAGCAGATTTCCCATTCTTCGTCCCCTCGCTAGCACCGTGGGCGAGAGCGAGCGGGCGGAGGATACAGAATCCGATGAAGAACATATTTCGGAAGCTTCACATCGACACGCCCCCGCCGTCTCCGCCGGAAGGGGTATCGGTTGCTGCATCTGTGGAGCGGGTAGATTACTTTTCAACTGAGGAGGAGTTCCAGGTGCAGCTAGCACTCGCGATTAGCGCGTCTAATTCGGAGTTCAGGGATGATCCAGACAGTGATCAGATCCGCATCGCGACGCTGTTGAGCTTGGGAACCAGCAGAGGTGATGAAGGGTTGAGGGAGGAGGAACCGGCCGAGTCCCTGGCCCGGCGGTATTGGGTGAGTCTCAATTGTAATGCGACAAATTATATGGTTTCAAATGGGTGGGCTGGCAACTTTACTGAGTTGATTTAATATATTTTTTTTAACATAAACCTCAACTTTATTTATTTATTTTTTCTCTTTAATTATTCTCTTGTTGATAGTGTTAAGGTGTCAGCCTCGTTTTATTGCGAGAAAAATCGGCTCACTTTAAAAAAAAAATCATTCAGTGTTTTCAACGCAATTTTCATTTTCTAGTATATATTTCATGAATATAATTTTCTAATTCAGAACAAAAACAAAGCTTTATTTTTTCTCACAATGTTGACATTCCGAAAAGCTAGGCTATTGTTGATACCCATTTTCATGGCCAGGACTACAATGTGCTAGATTATGACGAGAAAGTTGTGGATGGCTTCTATGATATATTTGGGCTTTCCACTAATCTGAACCGTGGGAAGATGCCGTCCCTTCATGATCTCCAAACAAGTATTGGGGATCTTGGCTTTGAAGTTATTATAGTAAATCGTGCGATTGATACCGCTCTGGTTGAGTTGGAACAAGTTGCTCATTGCATTGCTTTGGATGTCCCTGCCACTGAGGTTATGCTTTTGGTTCAAAGAATTTCTGAACTTGTTTCCCAGAACATGGGTGGTCCTGTAAAGGATGCAAACGACATACTAGCTCGTTGGATTGAAAAAAGTTCAGAGTTAAGGACGTCACTCCAGACAAGCTTATTACCCATTAGCTTCATAGATGTAGGTCTCTCTCGCCATCGTGCCCTTCTTTTCAAGGTTTGTCTTTCTAACATACTTATCTCGATGTATTCATTTTTTACTGCGCATGACATAGTGTAAATTGATGCATGTCATAAAATTGAAATGGGCAATATCATGGAATTGCCGTTGATAGTTTCAGTAGGTAATCTGCATTACTATTCACATAAAGGAGCATAACTATAATGGATAAAGGCTTGATTGATATAGAGAATATTTATGTCAATCTCTGTATCATACTGTTTTATATTTTTTTGAGGACGATAATTATGTCCATGCTGCATGAAAGCCTAACTATAAGGTGAGAATAATAAGCGTGACATTTCTTTATCATAAAACTCCATAGTGCATTTTTTTGTTGTGACCAGAAACTACAGCCATACTCTTTAAATATATTAGGTGCTATGATACACCGACACAGATGATATGACAAATATGGTATATTCTTATTATTAAAAATATTAGATCTGAACATATATTGTATATAACATTAGTATGAAACTATCTTAAAAAGCCAAAGTCATCGTGTAGTAATTGCACAATTAAATAATTCATATAGTGATCAACTTTTGACTTTTTTAAAAAAAAAAAAAAAAAAAAAAAAAAAAAAAAAAAAAAAAAGACAACAGATGCAGCACAAAAAATGAACTTTTTTAAAACAAGATAAAATCTAACAAATTATAAAATTGCAATTATTATTTTTAAACTTAAAAGCCTTTATTAGTTTTTAGCTCTTTTGTAGCCCCATAATTTCCATAATGGTTAATTCACTTAACTCACAACATGTGTTAGATAGGCGTTGTTTATTTTAATCAAACACATCAATTGTGTGTTTGACATGTTTCAGGCGTGCATCGTGTTCTGCATGTGAAAAGAAACCGCTAGAAATAACAGAAGTGTGCATATTGCTTGATGATGTTTGCGAAGATGCCTCTTGGGATATTATTCAAATAGAGCAGAGATGTATTTTTAGTAAATTGATGGACCTATGTGAAATCGATCTAAATTGGGGCTCGGGCAGGGGTGGGGGGGGAGGGATGGGATGATGCAGCAGAATATCTTACTCTGAATTTACTGTACTCATATGTAATTTATATATCTCTTATGCTGCATCATGACTCGCTAATATTAGTTACCAAAACTATAAAATGTTGCCTGCATGAATGCCAGATTATTCAGGACAGAAAATTGTATTTGACAGTTTCTTATTTCTTTGCTACAAACATCAGTCATGATCTCTTACTGCTCCATGTAAAGTAAATGAGATCATATCTATTTTGAATAGCTCATAACCTAGCGATGGGTACATTGTTCAATTCTATTTAGTTAGAAACGTGGATACTTGTAATGCATCATAATGCAGCTGAAAAAAG
This sequence comes from Phalaenopsis equestris, assembly GCF_001263595.1. Lineage (NCBI taxonomy): Eukaryota > Viridiplantae > Streptophyta > Magnoliopsida > Asparagales > Orchidaceae > Phalaenopsis > Phalaenopsis equestris. The sequence continues at coordinate 9,879 of NW_018164539.1, forward strand.
TTACATTTGAAGGTTGGAAAGCCTCCTCAGTTGTTTAGATTTTGGCGACCGAGGCCGTGCTCTTATATGCCTTAACCACAAAATGCAGGTTCTGGCTGATAATATTGGCATTTCTTGCAAGCTTGTCAAAGGAAGTCATTACACAGGAGTTGATGAAGATGCTGTCAACATAATAAAGTTTGGTGATAATAGGTATGCATTTATATGATAGTCGACACCTTTGTATGATTTCTGCAATAGTCTTTCTTTTTGTAATTATATACAATTTTGTTTTTCGTTGCTTTTTATTAATCTCTAATTTCTGTACAATTCTCCCAGCAAGCTATATAACCCATAAGGGATCTCAAAGATTTCCCAGTAACACAAACGGGATTGCATATTTTATGGTTTTAAATTGTCAATATCCTTATTTAAGAACTATGATTTCATATTTACTGTGCATCATACAATATGTTCTCAAATGCTGTTACTTGTTTTTCACTAGTGCATAAACCCATATTTTTATTTTTTTGTTTATTGGTCATGTAAGGATTTTATAAGTTTTACACTCCTGGACTATTTTATAACTTATATTAGGTTTTCGGATGCCGGTAACCTTTGTTACTAGTGTAGAAAATTACTTGTCTATATGATGCTTAGTTATGCTTACTGAAATTTACATACCTTGAGTTATTATGAGGATAAAATTCTTCTGGATGCAATTGAAATATCTGATTTTCTTGTTGTTTCCAATTGAAAGATAATAGTAATCCCTTGCATCTAACTAGTAGAGCTGCCATGAACATGCTGTCTAGCCGTTCACCAATTTCACGAATTAGGGGATTCGAAAGAACTTTAGCCTTTTTGCATTTGGGATACACCTGCCATTCCTTTTATATTTCTTGTTCTTATACTATTCTTTTTTCACCCTCATGAGGGTTGCTATTTTGTACTCTGGATTTGCTGTTTATCGGTGGAGGATTTTTTTATTGTTTTCCATGGTCATTTAAGTAGCTACTCATCAACTCTGAAACTTGGACTCACAGATGTATATGCTTACCTTCACATTCGAGAAAATTTGAATCCCTTGGAGGTTTTTAACCTGAGTTGGGATACCTTTTTCATGTGCCCATTCAATAAGAGGAAACCTCAACACTTTTGACCTAAATTGCCCTGTTAACCTTAGCAGCAGGAAAGTGTGGTATTTGACAAGCCAAGCATTTTTTTTTTTCAAAACTAAATAAGAGAGGCGAGGGTGTGGAACTGGTAAGAGAGTAAAGACATAGCGGGGGGTAGGAATTAAATAAGTGAGAGTAGGAAAATGAAAATAGTCACTTTGGTTGATACTAGCTATTACTGAAAGTGGTTTGTGAGAGTATCTTTTACATGTAGATGGGATGGAATGGTCGACTTAAAATTGGCAGTGAAGCTGCATCTAGAAGAAAAAGAGTTGGGGAGAGAGGGGAGGGCATAGAGAAGGGAGACTCCGCTTGATCTGAATGGCTGGTAGCATTACAGGATAGAAGCTGCATATGATTGATCTTCAGTAATAATATATGAAGGTTTGGCCTCTGAAACCTTCTCATATGTTGTTAATAAAAAATATCATTCTCAAGAGGTATAGGATAGAGTATTGGTTAAAGATTTGGCCCTCATTTGAGAACTTCATATTGTTGAATTGTCGTCTAAAATGATTGCAAGCTCCCCTGATTAATCACACCTCTTGCATATAGAGAGAGCTTTCTATTAAGAGTAGTTATGAAGATTTATTGTGGTGGCTTCTTGTATGATCCTACTAACTGTGATTATTTTGAGAGAAATCACACATGCTCAAAAGGGATGATGGTGGGAATGATATAGTTCCTTCCTTGAGTTTGTAATGTGTCTTAGCTAATTGTCATTCATATATAGTTTATCAGCCCTTTATTAGAGGATTCTAAGTGCCAGCCATGGGTTGTTTTAACCAAAATGAGCTCATAGGCCATGGGTAAAAATATTACTAAAGGGGATATTTTTTATCTTACATTAGCTAATAAGGAACTTTATTTGACTTATTGAGTCATAGACACGGCCACTCGAGGAACATCCTGGCTTTTCATCTATTCTTATTGTCATGGTTCAAAATACATGCAAAATTTTCTCTAGTTCTAATTGTTGTGATTGAGGGGCTATTTTTAGGCAAAAATGCTTGAAATTCTAATGAATTTGCCGCATACTTATTGGCATAATATTTGAGTGTGATTATATGATGTTGATTTGACATAACTTGTGAACTTCAAATGAACTTTGAATATGTTGCTCTTGGCAAGCTTGGGGAGAAGGGTAGATGATTACTTTGGGCGCTGGGTTGACATTATTATTATTATTATTTTTTTTGGGAGCTTATACCATGTTCTATTTTTTTGTATTTTTAATATTTTTTGTGAGGGTTTGGATTTGTTGCGGCTCAATTTGGACATGAGGAGTTCCTTCCAGTTGATATGTGCTGTTGAGTATGTTTATCATCAAGAAGTGGACAACCAATTTGTTGGTTGCCGTAGGCTAGTCCATATAAGGCTCATTTTTGCAGTTTGTGGAGTACCTCAAAGTGTAATTCTTGATGATTGCACCCATCAATAAGAAGCAAAGTTCTCTATTATGTCTTTTAATTTGAGAACTGGTGGTTCTGAGATTGAATTTGTATTTGGAATGGAATCAATTTTTTTCTCTGAAAAAGCCATGGAGAGAACAACAATGATTTAAGATTTGACCTTTGACTTCCCTTGCCATCGTGAAACGATTCCCTCAATAGTCTTGGGGCATTGATATTGCACTTAGAGGTTTGTTCTTTTTTGATTTGAATGGGAGTCTAGCAATTATGCTATCAATTTTGATGAATCCCTTATTATATTCTTTAATAACTACAGCCATCATATGGTTGAGGATCTTTAGATTCTTTTGAGAAGTTATGGAGTTGTTTTGAATTGAGGACTGCTTGCAATATAACATCATGATTTGATTAAGAATAATTGGCATTGAAATCTATGTCTACTGAAGTTGATTAAGCAGCCAAAGAAACAAAAGCAGCTGAATTTGTTGTTTTAAAATCATTTTTTAGTTCACACATGCAGAGGAAGTGGAAGGTTAACACTTACGTTCTAGGGCTTTTCTTATGAAAATATGAAATTATGGCAAAGTTGTCATTTTGAAATGGATTTTTGTGCTTTGTATGATTCTTTTGTTGTGCGTCTTTTAATTTAGGCTAGGACATTTGGTACTATAGACTATGGTGGTAACCCCTTTACGACTATTTGTCTTTGTGCTTTGGAGCTACATTGGTGTCAATAAACCTTTTTAATTACATTCTTCTGATAATATCACGCATAATCAATCCTTGGGATCCTTGAGCATATTTTGCTCTCTCACGTAGCAGTTTTTAAATAGGCGTGATACCATTCTAGGGCTCCTAGAAAGTATTTGGGAAGCGTGTTTGGCGGAGACGTGGAGTAGTAAGGGAATGAATGTGGGCGATCAACGATTTTTGGAGGTGGATAGACGATGTTTAGTGGTTGTCCCAATTGAATACAACAAGGCAGATGAACAAACAATCCTATATGGAAATTGAGATTCACCACTTGCACAAGTTACAGACACACCACTTACAAAAGTAATACGAAACAACACTCTTTAGTGTAGAAATCAAAGATACAATCTCTAGAACACAAACAATAGCCAAAAGTCATCCAAAACAGAAAAATAAACTATATAAATAGTCTGGTAGAAAGAAACTCTATTTAGAAGAAGAAAATAAGAAATAAAGCTAAAAAAACACAAAAAAAGGTAGGATTTATTGCGATCGCAGGATCTCCCGCGTCAAATCTCATGATCATGCGGAATCTCGCATTCGCGGAATCAATTCCGCATTATGCAGGATCATACGATCCTCGCGGAAGCACCCACATTTGACGTGGGCTTGAGTTGAACTGGCCCCAACTAGTTCAGCGGGTGGAGGTTCGGTCCGGTTGGAGGCTGGATCGGTCCTATCTCACTCTTTTCACCCACATTTGACGTGGGCTTGAGTTGAACTGGCCCCAACTAGTTCAGCGGGTGGAGGTTCGGTCCGGTTGGAGGCTGGACCGGTCCCATCTCACTCTTTTCCTTAGGGGAGAATTTTTATCTCCTTC
>NW_018164539.1:14208-25853 GCF_001263595.1 Phalaenopsis equestris
TGTAGCGCGATCCCACAAAGATACGTATCTTCCCCCCTAACCTTTTTCTAGCAATTCCTCTATCCATTAGTCCTGCCGCCATACCTTTTCCCTTCCCTGTCGGAACTCCACTTGTTGCCATACCATCTAAGTTATCTTCCCCCCTAACCTTTTTCTAGCAATTCCTCTGTCCATTAGTCCTGCCGCCATACCTTTTCCCTTCCCCGTCGGAACTCCACTTGTTGCCATACCATCTAAGTAGCATCCTTTACTGTTGCAACCTTTGCTTTTCTTCTTGGGTAGAAGATATCTCTTCTTCTTCTTCTCTGGAAGGATCTGAATCCCATTATTAAATATCACTAGAGAAGCATCAACTAGAATGGATGAGAAGAAGAGACGAGAGCATGTTGGAGAGAGAATCAATTTGATCAAGAAGGAAATCACGACAAAAGCTCATTAAGGAAGGCATTGACAGGATTAGAAGGGAAGTCATGATGAGACTCACTAGAGTAGGCATTGATTGGACTGGCCGTTTTTTGGAGAAAAATTGTAGTTTTTGAGGTGAGAGTTTGGACTAGTGGCTAATTTAAATTGAGTGGAGGAAAAATTGGAGAATTAAGAATCTAGATTTAATCGACTCAGCTTGCGAACCAACAAGCTAAAGTTGTCAAGTTTGAGCTCGAGCTTATATAACATTCAGGTTATAGTCTAAGCTTGAGCTCATGGCTCACTATGCTCAAATCACAAGCTCATTAGTGAGTCGAGTTCGAGCCTACTTGCGAGTCGACTCGATTAACTCACACACTCTAGTCTTTTGTGTCCTTTGAGTGATTGAAAATGACTTAAGAAGCCCAACTTGCATCATTTGATCAACAAAACTGACTGGGGCAACAGGGGTCATTATTAGAAGTAATTATTCCGATTTTGTCTCTAGGAGACTCCATTTTGGTGTTTTGGTTTATTGTTATGCCATGAATTGTGTGGACTCTGCCTTTAGAAGACAAATGATTTTGTTCAAGCATAATCCAGATTTTCTTCGGTGTACATATCCGATTCTTTATACATTCTAGAATTTCAGATATTTTCATGATTTATCTTGGGTGAAAAATGGATTTGTGCATTTAACCTGGTAGAGTTTGGGTTCTTAATATGACTATGGAATCTTTCTAATTTGTTGAAGTTTTTGGATGTTTATGCATTTTTCTTGAATTTTTTTCCATTTTCTTGGAGTTTTTATTGGTATTCTTTTTTGATGTTTTGTATTTTCTGCAGTTTTTTTATAAAATTTCACAATATTTTCTCTTCACTGTTTAATTTATTTTTTATTTAAAAATTCTAGACTCTCATTATGAACCTTTTTATATGTTCTGACATGCATGTTGGGGGTGGGGGGAGGGCGAGTAGATGCAAGTGAAATAGGGAGGACCACTTGAACAAAGATGACAAGTTGGCTCCAACATTTGTCACGAGACAAACATGAACGACCAGACAGGAAATTATAAAATTATGCAATTTCATCTTAACCTGAAAATTTAATTATAAAAGATTGATTCGGTTTATTTTGCCATGTAGATGGATGATAGAAGAACCACCAATATGTTAAAATTAATGTGAAAGAATTGAAAAGAAAAAAGGTTGACTTGTTAGAATCTTGCTAGAATTGGCGCAAAAGATTTAGGCAAACCAGCCTTTACATCTCATTTAGCATTTTGATGTGATGATATGAAAGTGCATTCATATCTGCTTCCATGTTGGATTCTAAACACTTGCTGTATTTGTGCTGATGAGCAATGTCAGCAGAAGGCGAATTGTTTCTTTAAATGCTCAACTCATTACTTGGCACTTAAGCATTCTTACCTCCATGCTGCTAGTTGCCAGGCACGACTTATCTCTTAGAATATTGGGTTCCTGTGAATGTGGAATACTCCTATTTGGCTACGTTTACGTTGGCCTATGATGCGCTAGTACGAATATGGGAAAATGGACATCCTATGAAATGGGTATGATTGGATATATAAATGTCAATTTTTGCTCTTCTATAGAAGATATTATAAGAAAAATGCAATCTAAATGAAGTAATTGTTAAAGGGTCATTTCAGTTATGTTACTCACAATTAAAACCCTCTTCTTAGTTTTCTACTTTTCTGCAATTGCTCATTCTATTTTACCATTTTACTTACTGACGACATGCATGTTATTTATTAATGTGGCTGTCTACAGTATGTTTGATGCCTAACAGGCATGTGTCGTTTTGCATGTCTGATATGCATGCTTTGATATTATAAAATATCAGTGCATCACAGATGCTGATTATTCTAAAAAGTTGTGCTATTGGATCTCTTAGCATTTATATTTGATAAGTACAATATGAAGAATATATCTTTTGAATCTTGTATCTTCCTTTTTGGCTTGTTTGGCATCAGGGAGTTTTTGGTAGATCTTATGGCTGCCCCAGGGACCCTTATTCCAGCAGATATGCTGAGTACAAAGGATACTACTTTGATTTCCTGTAGTCCACTGCTGAATGAAAACATACTTGGTACTGCAATAGATCATTCGGGTGATGATTTTCGGGTAGGTAAAAATAAATATTTCAACTTGGATGGTGATACGATGCTTGGTACAAGGGCAAGCACTGAAAAAGCAGTGTTGCTACCATCTGTTCTGGGAGAATCATCAAGTACTGTCAGCAGTTCAAGTGTAAATCCTGAAAGTTTTTATTTGCAGGTATTGTCAAATCAGTTGTCATCTTCTATTAGTGAAGCTTCGAAGCTGGATCGTTACAAAGTTCCTGAATTTGCTTTTATGAAAGAAAAGCTGAAAGAAGGAACTTCAGGAGATGCCTTAGACTTGGGAAATCTTTTTGCTGACCTTAATCCGTTCCAAGCTCTTGGAGTTGGAAAATATTCTTCAGCATTTGAAGCTGATGATAATAAAACTAATGAATATCTGAAGCCCAGAGAATCTGTTGCTTCAGGTCCTGAAAGACCACAGCATCAGTCACCTCTAGTTCGTAAAAATCATGCCCCATGCAATGACATCTCAAACTTGAAGCATTTCAACATTTCTGTGGGACTTCCAAGGAAAAAAAATCTTGGATTCAGAGATCTTAATTCATCTCATTATACTTCCTCTGCAACTGGAAGCTCTTTGGCCAACCCTTTTAATTGTTCTGGTATCGCATGCTCAGTCAGACCTGATGATACTTCTTCTAGAAATCCTGATTGTTCTTCTGGAGCTATTAACAACTCAGAATTTGTACAGAACTGTAAAATAGCGATTGGCGGTTTTGATTCCCCAGCAGATGAAGTACTTATTCCGATTCAGTTTAAAGAACATGGTTTTGCTTTTCATAACAATACGATTCATAAATACAAGGAGCGTGATACAAATATTTATGAACACAAGGAGGGTGACAAAAACATTAATGCTAATCGTGATAGGAAAAGGCTTTTACATGATAAATTTCTGGACAGGAATATGGCATCAGGGGATGCAAATCAATCATCACCTAGCGCACATGACAAATTTATTGGGAATGATGAGGGATCGCGTGATACAAATCCATCACCATCTTTGTCTCTATCCAGACCAAACAGGATTGATCCAATGCTTGATGATGTGGCTGAATGGGAACTTCCATGGGAAGATCTTATAATTGGTGAAAGAATTGGATTAGGTAATTCCTCTAATTCTTTACTAGGCCCTATTATATGTAAAATGTTCAGAACAATTGACATTTTTGATTTGCAGTTTTTTCTGGGAACTTCTGTTCACTGTTATATTTATATAAGATAAAGTTGTAATTACTTTAATAATCTGCAAAAGGTCATTTTCTATCAATAATCATTCAAACTGGTTACAAGAAATGACACTGCTTGGTGCCAGAACCTGTTTTCAACATCAGTCTCAACATGAAAATGGAACCAAAACAAAATCATCTATTGAAGAAGAATAATGTGTTAGCGTGTCACATGATATTTTCCTTCACAATTAACATTTATTTGAAGAAACATGAAAGACGAGCTTTTCCTTTTGAACAGGTTCATATGGCGAAGTCTACTGTGCTGATTGGAATGGCACGGTGAGTATTATTTATTATTCAATTTCTAGTTTGCTGATTCTTATTGTGCATTGCTTCACGTTTTTTATTTTTTGGTAGTTCATCGTACATTGAGGAAATGGTTTCTGGTAAGCCGAGAGAAAAATCCTTAATAGGTTTAGTTTAGCCTTTTTAAACAATTATTTAGTTAGAACATTGGTATAAAAGAGGTGCAGGTGCAGCCAACGTTCAAAAGCATTGCTTTTTTATGTTGAGGCTGCACAAAATGAGAGTTGGTGTTTTGTGATGTATTGAAGTGTACCCTTTTAGATGAACTCCTCTCTATTCTTCAGTTTCTTAAAAAATGCAGTTTTCTCACTCCTTGCAGCACAATTCGCCCTACCAACACATGCAATGAACGTAAACCATATAACGCCTTTAAACATCTTAAATATGGTGTTTAGCATAACATCTCATATATATTAATTGAAATGATTATTTTTGCTTTATTTCCATAGCTTCCCTAGTTAATTTGCTCCCCCACCCTTTTGGATGGTTGATGTAATGCATTCATTCAGCTTTTGTATTTTGATGTATTGTTATACGGTTTTTGTTTAAGGACGTGATAAGCATCTTTAAACCGGAACAAAGCTATATGCCAACATATGTATATTTATTTCATTGTTTGTCTGCCATGCATCATTTGTTGCTTTTAAAACCTTATGTACTGTTTTTTTAATATGCATTAAAATCAATTGTGAAATTTTGAATATTTTGTGAACTTTTATATGAAGTTCTTGAATTATTTGTTGCTTAAAAGCTTATGTACTGTTTTTTTATATTCATTAAACTCAATTGTGAATTTTTGAATATTTTGTGGGCTTTTAGATGAGGTTCTTGAATACATGTTCCTATCCTTATCATAATTTTGTTCTTTGCTTGAATAAGCACCGAGACATCACTGAGATGCCCTTTGCATAATTCCACTGATAAGCGTACTTTTTGTGGATTACAGGAAGTAGCTGTTAAAAAGTTCCTAGACCAAGATTTTTATGGTGATGCTTTGGATGAGTTTCGAAGTGAAGTGGGTGAACTAATTTCAGTTGATATGATTGATTATAGCTTCAAAAAACATTCTATAATTTTTCTTTTAATCTTTTCTTCCTATTTTTTTTTGCCACTGATGGGTTTTATGATGTTGGTTTTACTTTATTAGGTGCGGATAATGCGTAGATTGCGTCACCCTAATGTTGTTCTTTTTATGGGTGCTGTTACACGACCTCCTAATCTATCAATTGTCTCTGAGTTTCTTCCTAGGTAAGATTATTTCTCTTACCGACCACATTATATTGAGATCACTTTAATTGCGAGGAGTTTGGAAGTTGCTTGATAATCACTCTCCAGCTTTGATCTTGTTGTATGAGTCCGCATATTTTGGCTCTTAAAGCATGCATTTTTTGGGTCCTTGACGAAAATATTTCCATGCATGTTGAGTCATGGGCATGTTTTTCTTCTTTTGGCTTTCACAATTGAATTCCAAATATCCTTTACCAAGTAGTAAAAAAATAAGGTCCATTTGTTTTCCTTCTTTAGTCTTGAGGATCTTTACTGGCTGCTGCACCTCAGATTTCTTTTCCTTTAGTTACCAGTATGTCTACTGCTTTGTGCATGTTGACAGGCCCTGTTTTTATGCTTGAACAGGCTCTGTTTTTATCGTAATAAAAAATAATTCTAAAAAATATTTCAAAGCCTTACAGTTTTTGAGAAGTTTTGATAATTTAATATTTTTGTTGATTGCATACAAATATTTCTCTTTGCCATGTCATTTTTATTATTATTTTTTATATAATTATATTGTTTGTGGTATTCATTGGTTTTGGTATCATTTGAATCCTTCATCAAGTATTTGATTCTAATAGTTGCTGGTTTAGATATTCATTTCCAAATTTCATATAGTGCTTTTTTATACTATTTTTGTTACCGAAGACATGTAATATCTGCATTCTTTTCCAGAGGAAGCTTGTACAAGATTCTACATCGTCCTAATTGCCAAATTGACGAGAAGAGGAGGATCAAAATGGCTCTTGATGTTGTATGGATGCTATTCCTTTTTCTTCTCGCTTGCTTTCACTCTTTTTCTTAATAAGTTTTTACTTTCTTTTACACTCGTAGTTTATTTTTACAGGCAAAAGGAATGAATTGCTTGCATACTAGTGCTCCAACAATTGTTCATCGGGATCTCAAATCACCAAATCTTTTAGTAGACAATAACTGGACTGTTAAGGTAAGGGAACTCATTTCAGAAACCTTGATAAGTATTTGTCGGGAATTTTCTTTCATAGATTTGCTTTAGTCTAACCTTTAGTTATTGATTGAAATTTTTTCTGCTACTTGTGGCCTTCCCATATGATAATCTATGGGTTCTTTTCTGTATTTTAATTAAATTTCATTCAATTTTGTGGGAAATGAATTAAATGTATTGTAGTCATTAACAAGTAAAAAATTGTGGATCTTTCTGATGTTTTCTTTGTCAAGATCGGCTTTGGCTTCTAAATGCCTAAATCCGATTCTAACATAGTTCGAATAAATTAACAAATTGTTCTATGGAGTGATACCAGAGTAACCTTAAAATAAGCAAATACGATTATCATTGTTGGAATTCAGAAAGAAACTCATCAAGGGTTCATAAAATTGGAAATAAAATGATACGAATGCAAACATGACTCTTCGACGAGCATTTAGCATATGTGTATTTTTTAATCGCATGATTTTTTAGATCTTTTGAAGAATAAACCTTATATAGGAATAATCTTTAAGTATCTTAAAATTTTGTTCACTGCTTTCAAATGATCCTCATTTGAGTTATTCTTTTGCCGACTTACTACACTGACTGAGCATGCAATCACATGTCTTTTGTGTGATAGATAAAGTAGTTTGCCCTCAAGTATTTGATATCTTCCCTTGTCAATTAGACTGGTTTCTTCACTTTTGTTCAACATTCTGTTGGATTTTTTAGGCGTGTCGACAGGTTTACAACCAAACATATCAGTTTTACTTAACAGGTTTTAGTCGTACTTCCTTTGGGATATAATAATTCCCTCCATGGACCGAACCACCTCTATTCCCAAAAAATATCGGAGATTCTCAAACTCTTTGATTTCAAATTCTGTTGCAAGCATCCTTTTTAGTAGAATAATCTCTTCTGAATCATCATCTATCAAGATAATATCATCTATATATATGCTGTGAGAATAACAATTTTGCCTCCAGAATTAGATTTAACGAACATAGTATGATAGCTTGACATTATTATATCCATTTCTAATCATTGTTTTAGCAAATCAGTCAAACCAAGTACAGGTAGATTGTTTCAAGCCGTCTAAGGACTTTTTCAACTTGCAAATCAATCTGTCGTTCAACTTATTTTCCAAGCCTGGAAGTATAGTCTTGTAGACTTCTTCATCAGGGTTGCCATTAAAAAATGCGTTTTTGACATCAAGTTGATATAAAGACCAATCTTGATTTACTGCAAGAGAGTAAAACTCGAATCATATTAAATTTGACAATATGTGCAAATTTTTTATGATAGTTAATTTCGTATGACTATGAGTCTAGTTTTGAATCTCTCTACACTTTCATCTCCTTTATATTTAATCGTAAATATCTTTTTGCAGCCTACAAGATTTTTTTCATGTGGTAACTATGTAAGTGTCTATTGTGTTATTCTTTTCTAGAGCCCAAAATTTTTCCTCAACTGCCTGTTTTCATGCTAGAACCTTTAGAGCCTATTGGATTGGGTTTGGAACCTACACATTATCAAGATTTGCCACAAAAGCTTTATAAGAAGGCAGCAACTTCCCATAGGCCACATATCTTTCAATTGGATGATGAGTGCACTCTCGGATACCTTTCATGTGTGCAATTGGTTGATTAAAGTGATCAACCATCGGTATAGGAGAATCATGAGTTGAGGTATCCATGTCATTATGATTCTCAGGAGGACATGGTTATGCTCTTGACAATTGTGAGTCTTTGCATGATAGTGGTCCTGGTGTAGGCACGAAATTATGTCATGTTTAGGTGCGGTAGAGGTAATTGAGACTATTTCTGTGATAGAGTTTGGTTATTCAGGTGGAGCTCTTTGAGGTGCAGAGACAAGTGGAGCTTGTTGAGGCACAAGATTTGGCTCAGTTAAAAAAAATTAGCCTGATTATCTTGGAAAAAAAAATCCCAAATATGATATTCCTTCAAGTTCTCCCCCTAAATTTTAGATTTGGGAAAATAAAATTGATTTTCAAAGATGGTGACATCCTTGGAATTATATATTTTTCTGGTGGTTGGGGAGTAGTATTTGTACCTTTTTAGTTGGATGAGTAACCGAGGAAAATGTATCTGAGAGACATGAGATCAAGTTTTGTGAGGTGTTATTGATGGATGTGAAATCTTCAATGATAAGTCAAAAAAAAAAAGTGGGTGTGGGTAGGATTCGATGAGAACGTTATTGAAAATTTGAAATTTTATGACTCGACATCCTATTGACGTCGTATGTGGCTGTGAGAGTGGCTTCCCCAAAAAAATATTTAGGCACATGATTATATAATATAATGACACAAACCATCTCAAGTAAGTGTCCATTTTTTTGTTTAACGACTGATTATATAATATAATGACACAAACCATCTCAAGTGTCCATTTTTTTGTTTAACGAACCATTTTTGTTGAGGAGTATCCAGACGAGCGTATATAGATAATACCATTATTGGAAAGATAAGGACTAAGAATGAAATTAAACTATTCTTTAGCAATATTGGTTTTAAGAATTTGAATTTTGCTTTAGAATTGAAGGATAATAATGTAATGAAATGATTGAAATATGGTGTTTGTTTTAGATTTTTCTTTCATAAAAAATATCCATGTTGCTCGTGCGATCATCTATGGATGATACAAACCATCATATCCCGCCTATATTATTTACTTGTGAGAGTCCCTAGTTATCACTATGAATCATAGAAATTGGAATATACATATTTTGTATTTTTTTGCAAGTTGATAAGTTTCACATTGATAAAAATTGAATTTTTTATTGATAAGAAATGTGAAAATATCATTTCTATGTACGCAAAATTTGGACGACCAAGACGATTATGACTCAATATGAGTTGACTTTCAATTGACACAAAATTTGAACTGGACTCAAAAATACAACTTGATGGATGACGTTGCCTACCGATGAAATTATTTTATTTGAGCATGTATAGAACATCATGCATCTTAACATTGCAATCACCTCTCTCAAATCCACAATTGAATATCACAAGAATTGGAATAAGATTTATTCACATTTTAGTTCACGAGTAAGTTTGCTGATTGAGAGTAGATTGCAATTTAATTTGGAACATCAAGGACAGAGTAGAAGTGAAATTTTTTTGTCAATTCAACTGATCCAATTATTACTACTGGTGAGAATGAACTATTAGCTATTCAAACTATAGAATGACTGGTGCACGATAGTAATTTTTGAAGATGTTTGATGTCTTCCGTCTTATGATCTGAGGTTCTGAGGTAAACTATCCAAGGTTTAATTTATTGCTTTGGACACTTAAAAACATGAGATAAGATGCTTTTGTGTGCAACGGGGTGATAGCTTGACAGAGGATTGTGATGCTTCTCCAAACCTTGAACTATTACTAAACATTTTGTGCAGTGTCTCAATTCGCTCTATAGTGAACTAGATGAATTCTGAATTGTTGTTGGAAAACATGATTGGGATAGAAGTTGTAGGCTCGATTTTGGATGTGACTTTCGAGGAAGAAGATTGTGAGGCTATGTCGTGTTTCTCCATGATATTATTGTGAGGCTCAAATCGAGTAAACCTGCTGCTCGAATGAAAGAAAGAGATGGACTTTTAGTTCGACTGCTTGGCTGGATGAGCAAATAGGAACTAGAGGGAAGTGTGTAGCTCTTGATATGCGCATGTTTGGCACTCGACGAGAGGTGATTGGGCCGACGACCTATGAGATGTCTACTGGAGCAAACCGAATCGATGATAAAAGCCTAATTGTGCGCTGATTTACCCAACAGGGGAGGACCGAAGGGGGAATAGTCCTGTGATTCGCTCGGTTCTGAATCAACAGAAAGGAGCGTTCTATTTAAGCGGAAAAAAAAAATCAACATGACATAGCATTCTATTCAAGTGTTTTCTTTAAAAATATGCATGCCCTATGATTTTTTTTGATTTTACTTGTTTATGTATTATTTTGCAATCAAAATATTTTCAAGCCTATTTAAAATCTAAATATTTAGAAAATATAAAAATATTCATGATCGTTTTAATAATTTATTTATTGTGTTTAATTTAATTGATTACATGATAAAAGAAACTACTAATCTTAATTTTTAATTACTAAAGCATACCTTTTGTGCATATATGTTGATGTGATTATGACACTAAATTGTTATATTAGTAATTATCGAAGTCTGTGTGTTGGATATATGTGATTCTGCTTGGCTTACATATAAATCCCATTATATTATATTTTATTATATATCCTCATTGCACATCAGCATTGTATTTGCTTACATCCAAAATCTCTTATTTGTATTTGCTAAAATAATAAGGACAAATCTGATCAAATGAAATTTCTTCTTCATTTAAAACAAAATGCATGCCTGCAACTTTGCTTACAACTAACAACTAACCGTTGTTAAGCCCGTAAGTGAATCGGTTCCTCTTGGATTGGCCCGCCACAATAGCAGGTGGGCTGGTCTTTTTTGCGAAGAGTGGGGCAGCAAATTGCTGCTGCAGAAGAAAGCAAGGAGCAGGTGGGGTCCACAAGGGCCTTAATTACACACTCAAGGAGGAGAAATTAAAAGAATTTGGAGGGAAAATTAGGAAGAGAAGTTTGAAATGCTATTGGAGGATTCTATTAAGGGGAATAACATATGATTTGTACTTTTTTATGCATGTTTTTGTTGGCTATTGGTTTTTTTTCTTTTGGTGTTCCGACCGACGTCCAGGGTACCCCTCAAAAAGTAGATCATCATTCTATTTTGCTTGTTTTCATTTATTTTTCGTAAGAGCAATCCTCATTTGAGTTTTTCCATCTATCTGTTATTTTGCTTGTTTTCATTTATTTTTCGTAAGAGCAGTCCTCATTTGAGTTTTTCCATCTATCTGTTGTTTCGTCGTTGTTGCTTGTTGATTCTTGGTTCCAGAGCATATCAAATTGGTATTAGAGCCTATATTTTGGTGGGATGACAAGAAACAAAGTTAATGTGCTAGAAGGAGAGGTAGGACAAATCAGATCGGGAATGGAAGAAGGGTTCACCATCATGGATGATAAGTTTCTTCCATTAAAAGTCGAATAGATGATAAATTTGAGAGCATAGGAGAAATGCGGGAGAAAATGTTCATGAAGATGCAGTTTAAGGCCATACCGATCTCTCCAGTGGCAAACTCTAACCAATGTTTGATTAAGGAATCCTTGGCAATGTCAAAAGGGAAACAGATCGAACGATAAGACAATGAGGAAGACATCATCTACCAATAAGAGCTCACCCTAGGACTTTGAGAGGAGGGGGAATGGAGACTCCCGATGGAGGGGGATATGCCGAAAATTCGAGG
>NW_018164539.1:25953-31111 GCF_001263595.1 Phalaenopsis equestris
GCCTGCTCTATAGCGGGCGCATATGCGCCCAAAGCCGACCCTAAGCGTTGGCTCCACTGTAGCCGCGCCCTAAGCGCCAACCTTAAATGCTGCTTGGAATGGTTTGACACCACACACTGTAACAAATCAACATGTCATTCACATACAAAAGGAGCAAAATATAATAATTAATAAAGTTTTTGATAAGCAATGATGTTCTGGCTGACACTTCATGTACCCATTATCTGACATGATTTTGTCGAACTTTTCGTGCCACAGTCTCGAGTCTTGGTTTAAGCTGTAGAGGCTATTCTTCAACATGCAGCTAATTTTTTTTTTTCTAAATGCTTTTAACCCTCCAATTGCACTATGTGTTGTTCCTCTTTCAGATCTCTATGTTAAATGGCTGTCTATACATCTATTTGCACTAGATGTAGATCTTCCTCTGTTACTAGGCTAAGCACAACTCTGACAGTTATGATCTTTACAACAACAGAAAAGATCTCAGTGTAGTCAACTCCTTTATTCTTTTGAAACCCTTCACAACTTTTTCGTCTTGTAGCTTCTGTTACCATTTGATTGTGTAGTACTCTTTTGCCAACCAATAATATCCTCAAGTCCCATGTCTCATTTGACCCCAATGACTGCATCTCATTATCCTTGGTAATCTCCAATTCATTTGATTCTTCAACTTGATTGGACTCTTCATAGCATTTTGGTTCACCACTAGCAGTTGACAAAAAATAGTGTAAAGATGGAGAATGCCTCTGTGCTCCATTGAACCTCCTTCTACCCTTCTGCTCACCAGTGTCTTCTATCCCATAATATTTGTAGGTCTCGAGATTCCACTGAACCTCCTTCTACCCTCCTGCTCACCAGTGTCTTCTATCCCATAATATTTGTACTATTCAAAAGTAACTGATGGACAATCCTAAGTTCTACTCCTGTCCTTGTATGTATTGAGAAGAATCAATTTGTGGAGAAGCAATTCTATGAATAGGTAGAGGAAGTCCTTGGGGCATGTATCATTCAAATCATGTAAGTTGTAAGCACAATAATCTGTCTGTTCCTCCAATGTTGACGATATTGGCTAACCAAGGCTGTTACTTTTCTTCCTGTATAAAATCACCTTTTATTGAATTTCCAATCTCATTTAAGGATGGGATTGCTTAACAAGGACCGCCACAAGTTTAATGGAAAGTCTATGAATTCTTTTTTTTTAAGCATGATATGGTACCTCTATATTACTCTTGTAAAAAATTAATCAAAAAATTCATGAAAGATAAATCAAGGATCTGCATCCAGTGCTAATTTAATTTCAAAAAGTTTGTCAATGATAGATTGAATACTCTTTTCGAACCACACAGAGCCTCCTGAAATTTTTCCTTACCGATCATTCAAACTTTTATCCTCATCTAAAACAATGATCATTATAACTGAACTCACAATAATGGGAATGGTAGCTGAATTAGGCTTCCTTCTTTGGAATACCCATGGCATAAAGGGGTTTACTTGGATATCCGAGTGGTAGTTAACCATCCATGCTCTCGATATTCATACATTGATAAGAGGCTAGGAGTAAAGAAAATTTGGAACATTTCCATGTAAAAAAGAAGAATCAAAATAATCTATTCTTCATAAATGTTATGATTTAGTTCTCAAATTCTTTACGTAAGGATCAATATTGTCTAAAATAATGAAACTTGAAGTTAATATTATTAAAAATGAATGTATTTTGTAGAATTATATGTTTGTTTGATTTTTTTTAAGTAAATCTAATATTTTATTTATTTCATTTCCTCGTATACAAGAGCTAACTTCAAGCAAAGCATGAGTGGATTGCGGTAGAGCAAGTTAGTTTTGTGTGATAAATAAATAGTATGAATTTTTTGTTATTTTTTATTTATTGCAGCAAAGTAGGTTAAATTTAATTTTTTGCTGCAATGAAAGTAGGATAAAATGGTCAAATAAATTTATTTATTACAAAAAAACTAGCTCAATTTGCGATTTGTATGTTTTTTATTGATTTATGTTGGGTAAGTCTACTATGGAAGTTATACATTTATCGAGAGGTTGGATGGAGATGTACAGGAAGAGTAAGGAGGATCTAAATATGTTTTTTGTTGATTTAGAAAAAGCTTATAAAGAAGTTCCAAGAGAAGTACTTTGGAGAGTTCTAGAAAAGAATATATTAATATTGCTTATATTCAAGTCATTAAAAATGTATATTATAGATCTGTTATTTGTATTTGAACACATGGAGAATTGCCCAAGTTTTGTCCTATTTCTGTTGGATTACATCAGAGATTGATTTTAAGCTCATATCCTTTTGTTTTTAATAATGAATGTTCCCATTGGACATTTATAGAAGGTTGTATTTTAGTGTATGCTTTTTGCTGATGATATTCTTCTTGTGGATAAGACTAGAAAGAGAGTTTAGGAAAAATTGGATTTATGGAATTCAACTCTAGAATCTAAGGGCTTTCGTTTGAGTAGATCTAAAATTGAATACATGGAATGTAATTTTAGTAGTAGTATATCTAGTGGCGGGGCTGTAACAATTGGTGATTAAGTCTTTAGAAGTGAACGTTTTAGGTATCTTGAGTCTATTGTTCAAAATGATGATGATATAGATGGGGATTTTATTAGTAGAATTCAAGTTGGATGGTTGAAGTGGAGGAATGCATCGGGCCTATTGTGTGATAGAAAAGTACCGCTTAGACTTAAAAGAAAAAAAATTATAAGATCGTGGTGCGACCTACAATGCTTTATGTTGTAGAGAGAAAAAAATTTATAAAATCGTGGTGCGACCTACAATGCTTTATGTTGTAGAGTGTTGGCTTGTAACAAAAAAACATAAAATTAAGTGTTTTTAGGAGATGAGAATGCTAAGGTGGATGAGTGGCTTTACACTTAGAGACAAAATACAAAACCATCTATGGCAACCTTCTCTATTCTTGTCTATCACTGGAGCTACTCTAACCCACGTTAAACGTCAACCATCAGATGAACTTGTTAGGAGAGTAGATATTTTAAGTTTGACTTTTGTTAGGAAAGGTAGAAGTAGACCATAAAAGACTTGGGAATGTTGTATAAAAAATGATCTTGATTTATTAGAATTAAATGAAAAATGACACTCAATAGGATAAAATGTAGAAAATAGATTCATATTGCTGACCCCATTTAGTGTGACAAAAGCTTGTTGTAGTTGTTGCAATCTGCTTGATCTCAGTCCATTCTTATTCTATGTGAAGTTGATTATTGTATGCGAGAAAATGGGGTTGGTATGAAATTTGATTTATTAAAAAATTCTTGAAGAATATGTTTTTTTCTAAAATTCCCTCCGTTTAATATCATTAGCTTCGATTTTTTTAAGTTTAGATGGTATGATTAATTTTGTCCCAATTTAATTAAATTTAGGACTAAATTCACAGATAGTTGGTCGTTTTGGTTTTTTGCACATTTTTGTCAGCAACTTGAAGTTCAAAATCCGTGGAATTCATGTAACCAAGTACTTTTTGAGAAACCTACACTAAAGAACGAAATGTCAACTTCTTCGTGTTGATAGCGTAGAGGCCTAAAGAATGCATGCAGCTATGTGACGAAACTGGGGTCAACTAATGCTCATAACCAGTGGGATACAAATCACCTAAGGACATATATAGCTCAACGGATAAACAATTGATATCATAGCTTAGACAAACTTATTACTGTTCCAACCTTGATAAATTATTTTTACTCAATAATTTTGTAAAAAACAATATAGAATATTGCCACTCAATAATCCTGCTTTGATTTCCTTCAGATGTGACATCTATAGTTTCGGAGTCATCTTATGGGAGCTTGCAACGCTCAGAATGCCTTGGAGAGGGATGAATCCAATGCAGGTTGTAGGTGCAGTAGGATTCCAGCAACGGAGACTTGAGATTCCCAAGGAAGTTGACCCCCTGGTTGGAAGGATTATCTGGGAGTGTTGGCAAACGTATGTGGATCATATCTTTGTGTTGTACCGAACCAACCCTTTTCACTTAGTGCCAATAGTTCCAACCTGTGTGATTATTTTGTTGGAAGATTTACATACATACCACTCAATTCTTTTGTATTTGCATATCTAACGCCTATACTTCAATTTTGTTTCTTAACAGGGATCCAAGCCTGCGTCCTTCTTTTGCACAACTAACAACTGCTTTGAAGTCATTACAGCGGTTAGTTATCCCCTTGCACCACGACCCACACATCGCATCGGTTCCGGTACAAATTCCTGTGAATTCAACACCATGATTTCTTTCTCGTAAATGTGAATATGCAAAATCATTTTATACTTGAATATATAGTTTGTGAATTACTGAATAATAATAAGCTGATATTTGGCGAGCTTCGGATAAGTTCCAGGCATCCAATTTTCTCTTTACTGGTGCAGCTAAGGTAACTGCGGCAGTGGCTATAGAGTGAGATTGGGCTGTCACTGGTTTTAATTGTAAAGTTTGTATACTATTCTCCAATATTTCCTTATTTTCTTTCTCCTTTCTTTTTCTTTGTTTTTATGCTTTGCTGGAAAACTGGCAAGCTATTGTGAGAAGCCTTATAGTGATGGAAACAGAATGTTTCCGTTCGGTTTATGATATTGATTCAATTGTAATTTATATACTTGACTTGCTTTTCTTATTGAACGTTATACCAGGAATGAAACTGCTTTCTATTTTTTTATTACAAAGAATGTTTAATCTAATTGACACTTTGAGACTGTTCTAAGAGCCGTTTTTAATATTATTATATTAAGGCTTTATTTGTGGGATTAATTTTTAATAAAAGGTCCACATTTATTTGGCCTGATTCAGTTTAATAATTTTTTTTTTCCTTTTTGAAATTGTTTGAAAATTGATTCATATTCAAATAATTTGAGATATTTTAGACATGAATTTACTTGGGTAATTAATAAGGACAATGATGTATTGTGAATGCTATATGTGTATGTGGTATGGTCAGACACAACTTGAGTGTAAACTTAGCTGAAGATGTTTGTGATTTAGATCCAATAAAGAGATGTACATGCAAGATGATTGTGAGGTTGGGATCATTGCCATATATGTCTTAAAGGGCATAATCTTAACACCTTTGAAGTTATTTTGCAGGTTTTTATGTGTTGATAGTTATGCATAAATATGATTGTCATGTAGAA
>NW_018164539.1:31211-50690 GCF_001263595.1 Phalaenopsis equestris
GTGATTTAGATCCAATAAAGAGATGTACATGCAAGGTGATTGTGAGTTTGGGATCATTGCCATATATGTCCTAAAGGGCATAATCTTGACACCTTTGAAGTTATTTTTCAGGTTTTTATGTGGTGTGTTGATAGTTATGCATAAATATGATTGTCATGTAGAAGTTGAGAGAAATAATTGCAGTGTGAGATTGTGCTGTATGATTGAGAGGAGGTAGCTGTTAATATAGGTCTTAAAGAAAATGGCTACATCTATCATGAAAAAAGAAGAAGTATATTTTTGGCCTCTAAGTGTGTAGTTGATGCTCATACTACCATGATTAAAATCTCAAAATAGATATCATGATGATGGCTGTCATAATTGAGTGGAGTATGTAACATCCAATCTCCAATTGTCTACGACCACCTTGCTAAGGCACGATGTTAGGCCTAATGCTTAAGTGCTACAGACTCGTGCTTAGAAGCTACCCTTGGACCCTAGGATCTATCATGAAAAAAGAAGAAGTATATTTTTGGCCTCTAAGTGTGTAGTTGATGCTCATACTACCTTGATTAAAATCTCAAAATAGATATCATGATGATGGCTGTCATAATTGAGTGGAGTATGTAACATCCAATCTCCAATTGTCTAAAACCACCTTCTAAGGCACGATGTTAGGCCTAACGCTTAAGTGCTACAGACTCGTGCTTAGCAGCTAGCCTTGGACCCTAACCCCCACACTCCGGTGCCTAGGTGCCAAGTAAGGTGCCATGCGGATTGTGAAGCACGGTTTCATGCAGATGTACAAATTCCTTCGAACGTTGAGAGTTGACGAGTATGAGAAATTTTTTATGAATTGTTACAGCTAAAAAACAATTTGATGTTGGGCTTTCATTGTTTAGGTTCCACAACAAAAATAGCGCTTCATTATTTCACCATTGAGATGACACATTTTCTTAAAAAGCAAAATCATGTTTTATATAAAGTTCAAAACTTTGAATTATTGCTGTAATGTGATTAATTTAATGAAAATGTTTTTTTATGCTCGTTTGGATGTCTGCTAGCATGGACACAACATGAACAATGATTGATACACAGCTCATATATAATTTTCTGATGCTGGGTACAATTTTTGACTAATCAATTACTTCATTTAAATTTAATTCAATAATTATAAAATTCATTTTCACTTTATTGAAGTCCATTATTATTATTATTTTTATATATAAACAGAACACAAGGATGAGAAGTGCTTTTCATTTCAACTATTTTATGGGGAAAATATGTGAGACTGAGAAATTTTTGTATATCTAATATAGAAAATAGAAAATCAATGTCTTGAAAACTATATTAGTCAATTTTTTCTGGTACCAACCCAGCCGACAAGAAGTATTTTCCTTGCAGAAAATATCAGATAATGCAAACAAAGCAAATCAATACAAAAGAATTGCATGCTGTTTGACATTACCCAAAAAGAGTATTTAATTAAAGCAAAATAATCCTTAAAAATTCATTCATCATTCACAAACACCATTTCTTTCTTATCATAATCTTCATTCAAGTATTTGTTGGATTCAAATTTGTTCGTAGAAGATGCAAAAACTCAACTAGCAGAGAACCAGAGAGATTGCAGACTTGTACGAGTTCTGGTTTATTGAAGACTTGGAATTAAGAGAGTCAGACAATAGAAATTCTAACATTAGATAGCAAAGTGATTTTATTATGGCAGAATTGTAGCTGAAACAAAATGTAAAATCATATTATTGCAGCACTTAATTGATGAGTGAGTATCAAAGTTGGTGGTACAAATTTGGCTATATGGAACAATTATGTAGGAAAATAAATAAATATTAAATTCGGAATGACTGGTTCTGTATTGAGCATTAGAGACTGAAGATATTTTCAAATGGAAGGAGAGTACTTTGGACGAGAATCTTTTGTCTGTTGGTTGAGTATTCTTGACGAGTAGCTGGCTCTTCGGATGATTAGACTTATTGTGTAGGCATTTCTGTACGTTCTCAAGTAAAGCTCGGCCGTTCAATTTCTAGGGATTAGTAGGGTTTCTCTTTTGAACAAAAAGAAAAGAAAAAGAAAAAAAGATTCGATTTTTAGGTGGGTAGAGATTGTAGGTTAGAGTAGACTGAGGTTTGAGTAGAGTTATCACCAATGGTTTGATAAAGCCAACTTGAGTCATGAGATGATGAATATGAGAATTTAAAGAAAAAAAGAAGAGCAACTTTGAAGATAAATTCTATGGTTATGATAAGTGAGAGTTTTGAAATTAATTAGATATTTGATCATTAGAAGTATATATTAGCATTAAAACAATGATGACAAGTCTTACCTACAAGATTACATTCTTGTGGTTAAAATGAATTTAATTATTCAAGTTTGAGAAACAATTTTTATCTTCTCGACATCCGTCTTCATATAACATAAATCATTTTATATTGAAAAAGAGATGCAAATGTATGTTTAACTTGAGTTGAGGCCAGTGGACCTGACCGTATCGTATTGATACCCAATGGGATTCCTCCAACTACCGATAGGTCAAAAAAGAAAACAGTATGGTTTTCGATGAATAAGACCAGAATACAAATTCCTTACTCAGTCTTATAGATTCAAAATATTGACTTGCTCATCAACGTTTCACTGTATCACAAATCAATTAATTCGTGAAGGTACCACAAAGGGTTTGCTCCAACACCAATAGATCCTGGAAAAAAAGGAGAGCGTGTAGTCTTCGATGAGTTATACTGAGAAGGACAAATGTAGATTTACTCAGATTTACATGCCCAAAGGCTTGATTCCAAGATCAGCCTTGATTTGAACTAGAATCAATCAGAACACATCACATCGTGATGGTACCACACAGGACACCTTAACATACAAAAAACCTGTGGATAAAGTCGTAAAAAAGACTAGGTTTGTGAATTCCAGTAATGGGGGTGAGGCAATCAAACTTTGCACCTTAGCTAAGATTATCTTCAATTGGCTCATTTCAATGCTAACATATTTTCTTTAGGAAATTTTATAGGTTCGGAAAAGCTCAATCTTGAATTTTAAGATTAAATTCAAAATTTCAAAGGAATTGAGTATGATGATGAATCACTTGTTCAACAATTCATTTGAAATACCATGTGGAGAGGAGATTTTAATTTCCAACTTCGCAAAAAAACGGGGTTTGAAGATTGGAAAGATGGATCAAAACAATATGTCAAATTGGATAATCTTTTGAGCATTAATAACTTCGATTTAAACCTTTGTCTCCCTCAGGACCCTATTTTTATTACCATCTATCTTCAGAGATACATATATCATTTTATGATCAACAAATTGATCAAGTCAACTCCTTCTTCTTCTTCTTTTTTTATTTCTTCATTCTTTTTTTTTCATCATCTTTTTTTCCTTTTTTTCTTATATATATATATTTGAAGAAGACTTTCCTAATTTTAAGGCCCCCACAAAAGAATTTCAAAAGATTTTTATAAATTAAAGTAGATTTTTATCCTAGTTCAAAAACTCCAATTTGACCTGATATGCGGAAGGAGTGGATCAATCCGCATGAAGTAAATATAGCTTGAGTGAACCACATTTATAGGAATATAAGGTGGAGTAAGTAGATCAACTATCACAAAAAAGTAATTTTTTTCAAAGGAAAGGTGATTCATGAATTTCCTTAATAAAATAGTCATATTTTTATGAGTTAAATCATTATGATTGATTGAAGCTATTTACGAACATACCTTATAAAAGACTGTTTTGTAATGGATTAGGATTTACATAAAAAAAAACAATATCATTTGTATTTTAGCTTTCATCTAAGTTGATAAGATGACATCTGCCAATGTAAAGTTGAATTTTATAATTCTCTATGAAGAAAAAATTATGACAGGTCTATCCAAACTAAGTGGCACTCGAAGCTTCTCCTTTTTAAAAGTTAGAATTATCAGAGTTGTTTTTAAGGAAAGATAAGTTTGGTATAACCTGTAAAAAAGTCCTTAAACCCATTAGAGACATCTACGGGTAGGGATTTCAAATATCTTCTTGGATATTTTAAGTGATTAACCTTATGTTTAAGGAATATTATTTAGAAAATCACAAAGTTTAAGAAAACTAAAGAACATAATTTTATTGCATTAATGTTTGACAACAATCTTATCTTATAAATAGAATAAGTAGTAACATCAATTTAATTGAAATTAATAAAGTTTTAACCAATTTTGATGACAAAATCATTAACAAGGCATGCACTAAGACTGGGTTCAAACGAAGATTTGGTTATGCAAAAGACATTTTCTTGTAATTGAGTTGCAAGCATAGTGTCAACAACCGATTTTGAATTTGGATTTTCTAATGGGTTTTGGACAAGGCGGTGTTCGATTCTTCTTTCTTCTCTATGGGTGTCAAGTGGTTCCATGTCTCCACCAAAAACAACAATGATGGCCCTTTATTTTGGTTCCCTTAGGTATTTTCTAGGGATAAGTGTGGTTCAATCCGTATGTTTCATTTCCAGCTAGTTTTTAAAAGTGAAGCATTCTTTAAGTGTGTGCCCAAGAGATT
This sequence comes from Phalaenopsis equestris, assembly GCF_001263595.1. Lineage (NCBI taxonomy): Eukaryota > Viridiplantae > Streptophyta > Magnoliopsida > Asparagales > Orchidaceae > Phalaenopsis > Phalaenopsis equestris. The sequence continues at coordinate 35,754 of NW_018164539.1, forward strand.
TATGGCATGAACATTAGTTGGGTTCATTGCTCCTCCCACTTATTCAGGCTTGCGAGGTTCAGGAAGCTTGAAATATGGATTCTTTAATAATTCCTTGATCATCTTTCCCACGACCTCATCTTTAAAATAATAAACTAGTTTCTTCCTTTCCTCGAAAGTAAAATTAAATTTCTTCTTTCTTTCGGGCTTAGAAATTTGTTGCAAGTGCTTTTGTTTTTGTTGTGGTCGATGCCTTTGTGGTGAATACCACTGTTGTTGCCCAATTTTTTCAGGTTGTATCATCATTGTTTGTTTCCTTTTGTCAACAATAGACACATTCCCAGCTCTGTTATTAAAATTTTTATGAGGTTTTTGCTTGAATTTCTAATTCAAAAAAATCGACTGCTTGGCCTCCACTTGTAAGTTAGCTGCGTTATTCAATAATTTTTCAAAAGTTTTAAGGGTAAATGCTTTTAATAAAAAAGCAATAGGTCCACAAATATTCTTAAGTAGAATCTCAATGGCATGTTGCTCTTGTAACTAGGGTTCACACTTGAAGCTCAAATTTCTCCACCTCATAATATAATTTATTAGAGTTTCATCGGGTCTTTTTTTCTCAACAACCAAATCCGCAACAGTGATATGGTGTTGAGCTCCATTAAATCTTTTGATGAATGACTCTTCTAACTCACCAAAGGTCTTAATTGAACCATTGTGTAGTTCAACATACAAGTCAAATACAGTTTCAGACAAGTTGTTAACACGTTGACGAAATAACAATGCATCACTTCCTCCTGCATTATAGCAACTAGAATAGAAATGTGCTAAGTGTTGTTTTAGGTTGCCAGTTCCATTAAACACTTTTAAGATCGGTAGTACAAATCCATTAGGTTACTATACAATATCAAATTCTTCTAGATAACGCTCTTTTGGTATTGACTTATCATCTAGCTTAAGCTAAGACACCATTGACTTGTTTTTCAATCATGAACTTCAAATCCTTATCAGATGGTAACATTGTTTCTGATGGTGTCTTAGAGACCTCCTCTTCAGTTTTTCTTGTCCTGGAATACCTAGAACATGAACTGCCTCGTGTTTTTCTATTGCATATACTGTTGTAGGAGTTTTTCTTTGGACACATGGTGTTGAAGATTGTAACTTTTTCGTCTCTTTAATTTTTCAATATATTCACCCCTTTACTTCATCTAATCTAATAGATATTGAGTTGTATTAGGCTGTGGACCCTCTTCAATTGCAACATCTTGGCGATGTATGGGTGTTAGTATCTGGACTGGAATTTAATCCCTTGGGATCACATTCATAACCTCGTCCATCCTTTTCTTCAACTTTTCTATCAGTTCATCTTGTTGTTTTAATTGATTTCAAAGTTGTTGGGCTGTGTCTGGTAATACCTTCTTCAACCATGACATCCTGAAAACAAACTTCCTCTTTTTGTGGTTCTCTTGGTGAAGCTCTGAGCTTAATCATCATAATGACAGTGCTCTCTTCTAAAGCTTCTAAAGTTTCATTTTCTTCATTGAGTTATTTGATACTAGCTTTCAATTCACATAATACTTCATTGACTAGTTTGGCTTTGACATTCTCCAAATTACTTGGGACATACTTGGGGACGACGTCTTCCTTCCATGAGGTACAAGGAAAGATATTAACATAAAATCTACACTTGAATCTCTAAATTTTAATGAATTTAAGATTAAAATCTTTTGAAAGAGAACTCAATTAAGGATTTTAAAGTTGAATCCTGTCCACAAGATGAATAGGAAAATGCTTTAGTTTTTTAGGATTCTTTTATTTTAGTTTAGAATTTTGAGTTTGATTTGAGATTCATTCTCATGAAGCTTTTTGGGCTTTAGGATATTTTTTTATAATGGATTAGTAAAGAATAATTAAGTCATAAGACCCTAGCATAAACTAAGATACAAAACCACCCGAAAAGAAGGCCCGGTTAGGAAAATCCTACAACTTGCTCATTAGGCATGGTTTGAATGAGAGGTTATGGACCCAAAGTTTAAGGGCATTTGGTGGACTCATTCCTCGATCTTGAGAGAAAGGGAAATACAACAGGGGAAAGTAATCTGAGTCTACAAAGAGATACAAATATGTTACTGATGAAAAGAAAATATAAGTCAGACTCAAAGATGAAGAGAGGAATCATCCCCAACGGAGTCGCCAACCCTAAACCCTAAAACTCCTGATTAACTTCATTTCTCTTTTGATTTCTCTATACATAACAATAGCCACTAAGCGAAAAGCTTTAAATAAAAAAGAAGAAAAAAAAAACACAAATCTAAAATTGTCTTAAAAATTATTCCAAATCTGAAACAATCTGAATAAAAAGCAAGGAGCCTGAAACCTCCTCCTACTACTTCTTCGCCGCAGGCGAAACAGAAGCCGCCGTCGAAGCCGATAAATCCCTCGATCTCCTCCTCAGCATCAGCCTCATTCCATCTGCAACTAGAATTGCTGGATTTCTCTTATATTTGCTGCAGAATGACATATGAGCCTTCAAAGCAGCTTCAGTTCCATTGTATTCCTTCTTCCATCCATTCTTCATCTCATCTCTCACTGCTTCAGAGCAGAGCCCACAGAGCCATTTTCCTTCAAAACTCTCCTTCACCTGGCTTATGTATTCCTGCGTGCACTCTTCTCTCAAACCACAGCACGCGCAGTTGACCGAGTCTATCTCCATTATCAAGCGAAGAGTATTCAGAGCAGAAGAAGAGGAGTTGCAGAGGTGAAGAGAGGGGTTTTAAAGAAGAAAGATGATGTTAGTTATGCTGAATTTGCTCCTTAGTTTATGGGAGATTGTCTGTTACTTGAATAAGTGAAGTGGGGGTGGTGATAAGGAAATAGATTTTAATGCATGATGTTGGTCGTGTTGATGACTTTAGTTGATTGATTTGTTTGAGAATTTAATTATTTTAACTGAAAACCATCATGATTGGGGAACTGTGATCACTGTCCATCATGCTCCGAGATTCGTGTGATGATGATTGTATGTCGATGCAGCATTTGAACAGAGTTGATATTTCTCTTGTTTTGGCGAGTTGTTTATGTGAAAATGCATTCAGTCTTATCGAAATGACAGATTTGGCTGTGAAAGTGATGGACTAATTAGCATTTAGCAAGCAAGGTAGTTAATGCCCGGTCGGTCAGGCCAGGTATTTTCAGGTTCGAATTATTTAAATTAAGAAAATAATTAAAGAGAATATTTTTCTCATTTTTTTGGCTTTGGGTTTAAGCAAACAGACTTTGTTCACCTCAGGCCTTGATGGCTCTCTGATCACCTTTGCCGAAGTCTAAAGTTTCATCAGTTGCTTTAATTTTTTTTTAAAAAATGGTCAAGGCTTAAAGCCGATTGTAATTTCTTAAAACAGTATGAACAAATGTGTTAGATTTACACATTTCTAGTATATACATGGTTTAGAAACAGAACCGTACCGAGCGGTTTAACCAGCTTAGCTATGAACTGGACATTCAACTGGTTTGGTCCAAGCTTATAATAGTTTCTGTATATAATGGGGTTTGAACTTGTCAGAACCGGGGTTTAACTTTTATTTCTTTTTTGCTTCATGACCGGTCCGATTTTGTAGGACATTAACATTAATGTAAGAGCTGAACAAAGTAGTCAATTATATAACAGCAATCGAAATTTTATTTTAGATTTCGAAAATAACATATCTTTTCATTCAAATATAGTTAAAGAATCATTTTGTTATGGCTCTATAAATGCTATCATTGCTATGATTTTTGAAACAAAATCATCATCCTCTCTTTGAAGAAGAAAGCCAATTCGTACTGGTAAAGTAATAATAAAAATCAATTGAAAACTCTTGTGAAAACATCAAAAATACATAATTTCATTCCATTAAACCCATATAAAATAGTAGTGCTATTTAAAATTATGACGAACTCCTCATTTCTTCATCAAATTTTTATAAATAGAAATAATGTGTAAGTTATAAATCATCAATATTGAAAATCTTAAAATAGAAAATATTAATTTCCACACATAGCAATAATAATCTTGATCTCTGGGCACATCTTACAAAAAGGAAACTTATAATTATTAGAGGTTTTAGTACACAGCAGCAACAGCAGCAGCAGCAGGCAGTTGGTGCAATATCTATTTCTGATGCTTAATATATATAAAATATGTCAATTATGGGGTCAACTTATCCTATCAAATCTCTGGCTGATAATGAACCGTAAAAGAATAAATTGTCCCAAAAAGAAAAATGTTTGGAAAGCATGATTTCATTGTACTAAGACCATATGTTAGCTCTTAACATTCAGTGTTCTGGTTGAATGTTTTTTTTTTAATTTGTACGTCCTGCATGTTGCACCGCTTTACATTTGTTATACTTTTCAGTGAAATGCATGAACTTGGGGCTAAATAAATGATAATAGAATTTAATTAGAGATTACATATGTGAATGTTGAAAGCCTTGGCACTACTCATTCAGCATAATTTAGATCTTTAATGATGCTAGAACCTCAATCAAATAAAATTTGATGAATCATTACTTGATCAAACCACCCTAGCTATTATGATATTTGGGTTAACTTAAAAATCAAAGTGGTTTGAGTTTTAACTACAACTAAATAGAATCAAGGATGGATTGTTACTAACCATAAATATTAACAAGATTAGACTTGCAAAAAAAAAAAAAAATCCCATTGGTAAGATTCCTTGCTTTATTAAAGTTGCACTTTTATTTTTTATGAGTGGTGCGTTATATCCTTGTATGTGCACCCAACCTTTGAGGTGAACCTACATAAGTCAATCGCCTCTGAAGCGAGTTGTTCTTCTTGAAAAGGTAAGTCTCTAGTGTTGTGAGGCTAATTGAATCTTTCGATGACCGGATGGGCAAACTCAATCATGTTTCTCCTCGTGCTCTAACGGCTAGATGGATTATCAAATATGATTCGCTAAATGAGTTAGTTGAAGTGGTATGGTCTAGTCAACTTGGTGGATTGTTTGGCTAGCCTTTCAACCAAGACTCCTGCTCGACAGTTGGGACGTGGCCAAGAAACTTGACTATTTGCCTTAAGATGTACATTTATTTTGGCTCAATGAATAATCTTGATCCTAATCCTAGGCTCAGTTGGGCGGCATTCAACCATACAATTTTTTTTTCTTTGTAATATTCAGACATTGTTTTTCTTTTTAATTGTTCTTTGCTTGTTCTGATCTTCTTTTGGAAGGATTGAAGGTATTTTCTTTCTTTCGTTGAGAATCTCAGCTGCTGTAATTTTCATTTTTATTCATGAAAATTATATTTCTTTTTGGTTTAAAAAATCCTATAGAATATTATAGAATCTATGAATGGGTTTAAGCATTTATTTTTGGTGCTTTTCTTTACAGCTCAGCACTGTGATTGCCAGGCCCCAAGCTCCTAGTGCAAATAGTGATGGGTTGCATTAGGTAGTCGATAGACGATATAAAAATTTTCAAAAAAAATCATAATAATAATCTTTTAAATTCTTATGTACATGCTAGGGTGCCCTGAGAAGCGACACGATGTATGATCTGAATATAAAGAAAAGTGTGCAAGGACCGCTATACTGGCGCCTGAGTGTAGTGTCAAATAAGCAAGAGTTCACATATTACTGATCGATGCAGGTAAGAAAATTAGTGCATAAAATTAATATTATGATAAGACTTGGAATATAGGTAGTCTGATAGATAAATTAATGGAGTTAGTCGATATTATGGTTCATAGGAAGAAAAATATATTATGTATCAAAATGGGTTGGAGAAAAGACTACGAAGATTGATAGCTTAGGTTTTAAACTTTAGTATTTAAATAGGAGTCGCACTAGAAATAGTGTAGGTGTAATTATATATAAGAGTTTGAAAGATAATGTTGTAAAAATTAGAATTGGAGGTAGAATTATAGTCCTTAGGATAGTTGTTGATGCTAAGATTTTTAATATTTTAAGTGTTTATGCTCCTCAAGCAGGTTTAGATATAGGTTCTAAAGAAAAATTCTGGAATGAATTATAAGAATTAATACAAATGATACATCTTGAAGAAATAATGTTTATTGGTAGAAATAATTTTTATTGGAGTAGATTTAAATGGACATGTCGGTAGAGTGGTAGAAGATTTTAGAGATATTCATGGTGGTGACAGTTTTGGAGTGATTAATAAAGAAGGTAGAACCATATTAGATTTTGCTTTAGCTTATGATTTTGTTGTTGCTAGTACTTTATTTAAGAAAAGAGATGAGCATATTATTACTTGTAAAAATTATTCATATTATTACATATAAGAATGGATCTATAAAACACAAATTGATTATCTTCTTATGAGAAGAAAAGATCATCGAGAATGTAAAGATTGTAAGGTCATTTCGAGTGAAAATTTAAGTAAGATTGTAAAGTCATTCCAAGTGAAAATTTAAGTACCCAACATTGATTATTAGTTTTTAATTTTAAGATGAAAAGTTGTAAGATAAAGAATATTAGGAATCATTGTCATTAAATTAGATTGAGGAACCTAAAAGACACAAATAAAATTATTATTTTTTAGTAAACTTCAAGATTCCAAGATTTGGGATGTTCTTGAAGAAGAAAATTCTATGTGAGATAAAGTAACAAAAACTATTAAAAAAGTAAAAAAAAATGTACCTAGAGAATCAAAATGAAAAATTTATATAAATAGAAATAGTTTGTGTTGAACTAATAATGTGCAAGAAAAAATAAAATACAAGAAGTTGTGTTGTAAAAATTAATTTAAATGTAAAAACCTAGAGAATTGTGCACAAATAAAATTATTATTTTTTAGTAAACTTCAAGATTCCAAGATTTGGGATGTTCTTGAAGAAGAAAATTCTATGTGAGATAAAGTAACAAAAACTATTAAAAAAGTAAAAAAAAATGTACCTAGAGAATCAAAATGAAAAATTTATATAAATAAAAATAGTTTGTGTTGAACTAATAATGTGCAAGAAAAAAATAAAATATAAGAAGTTGTGTTGTAAAAATTGATTTAAATGTAAAAACCTAGAGAATTGTTAAAAATTAAGGTGGCTAGTAGGGAGTCTAATATAATAATTTGTAGCATTTAAAACTTAGTATAGATTTAACTAATGTAAAGCGTATTAAAGCTGAAAATCAAAAAGTTTTTTCTTAGAAAAAGATATTCAATATAGGTGGGTGTGCTATTTTGAAAAACTTTTCAATGAAGTTTCTGAACATATAATCGACCTTAGTGATCTTAATATCATTAATAATAATGAAATATTTTATTTTTGTTGTCACATTTGTAAAAAGAAGTTGAGGAGACTTTAATGAAATGAAGGGTGGAATATCAGTAGGAGTTGATGATATCCCAATTGAAGTGTGGAGATATTTAGGAGATTTGAGAGTTCTTGGCTTACCAGACTCTTGAATAGTATTTTAAAAGCTAAACAAATGTCTGAGGAGTGGAGGAAGAGTATTTTGGTCTCCATTTTTAAGAATAAAGGGGATGCATAAGAGTGTGCAAATTTTAGAGGAATTAAGTTGACGTTTTTAAGAATAAAGGGGATGCATAAGAGTGCAAATTTTAGAGGAATTAAGTTGACGTGACATACTTTAAAATTAAACATAGTTTAAGACGTGATATAAATATTTCTCATAATTAGTTTGGACTTATGTCGGGCGGGCCTACTATGTAGGCTATACATTTATTGAGAGGTTTGATGGAGAAGAACAGAGAGAATAAGGAGTATCTACATATGATTTTTATTGATTTAGTAAAAACTTACGTTAAGGTTCTAAGAGAAGTCCTTTGGAAAGTTCTAGAGAAGAAGGTGTCGATATGACTAATATTTAAGTCATTAAAGATATGTATACTGGAGTTGTTACTTGTGTTCGAACAAAAGGAGGATTGACCAAGTATTTTCCAATTTCAGTAGGCTGTAAGGCCATATCATTTTGCTTTAGTTATGAATGGTCTTGTTGAGCATTTATAGAAGGGTGTGCCTTTATGATGTCCTTGTGGATATGACCAGAGAAAGTGTTCAGGAAAAAACTTGAATTATGGAGGTCTAAATTGGAGTCTAAAGGCCTTCATTTGAGTCGAACTAAAACTAAATGCATAGAATGTAATTTTAATAGTAGTATCTCTAGTGACAATGTTGTAACTATGGATGATCTAATCAATAAAAGGAGTGAACAATTTAAATATCTGAAGTCTATTGTTCAAAGTGATGGTGATATAAGTTGTGATGTTATTAGTAGAATTCAAGTTGGTTGGTTGAAGCGGAGGAGCACATTAGGCCTATTGTGTGGCGCAGAATGTTGGCCTTTAAAAGAGAAGAAAACAAAGTTAAGTGTTGCTGAGATGAAAATGTTTAGATGGATGAGTGGCTTGACTTTTAGAGATAAAATCCAAAATGAATATATTCACGATAGGGTTAGTGTAGCTTTAGTGGTGGACAAGATTAGAGAGATTCATCTTAGATAACTTGATCACATTAAATAACGACCATCTGATGCTCCAGTTGAAGAACAGATATCGTAGATTTGACAGTTGTTCAGAAAGGCAGATGTAAACCTAAACAGACTTGGGCACATTATGTAAAAAATTACCTTAATCTATCAGAACTAAATGAAAATATGACAGTCAATAGGACGCAAGGGAGAAAAAGGATTCATGTAGCCAACCCCACTTAGTGGGAAAAAGGCTTTTGTTGTTTCTTTTCTTTACGACTCCACGGACATATGACTACAAGTATTTATAAAAAGAGGAGTTTTATTTTGAATAAAAAAGTAATATATGAAAAAATTGTATTGAGGTTTACTTTATGCATTTTTTTTATAAAAACACTATCAAAAATAAAATTTTGTTACAAATTTTAGTTTTCATTACATTGAACAATTAGTCCCAATCTATAACATATATTTGATTCTCTAAATGCCACAAAATAATAATAAAAAAAAAACAAAGCATTGATTTTTTTTTTTTTTGAAGGAATTTTCCAAATGATTAATTTTTGAAGAACTCATATTCTTGGCCACCTTTAAATGGAAATGCAAACAAAACCATCCTATGAGGGCCTACTTCTTCCACCGTACTTAAATATAATTTGTACCTGCCTTGAGGAGGAACTGCCCTATGAATAAAAAATTGATTTTTTTCCAATTTATTTATTTTTTTTTAATTTTTATTAGAAATACAAATAAATATTTTATAATCCAGGAGAACTAGATATATATGCATCCACTCAATTATAGAGCAAGCTTGTCCTGGATAGCGACTTGAGCCATGCAGAGGCGCTGTTAACAAAATACGCCAAAGACTTAAGTAATTAATTCAAATCAAGGCCACAGCACTGATCAAAATATAACAAGCGGAATGAAAATTCTACATAAAGAACAAATGCCCAGCAGCACTGTCACAAACGTCCTATCTAAACATTTTATTAAACAAATATATCAGACATACTCCAATGTCGAGCTCTTTGTGTTTGTCTATTTAAATTTATGTTTGTGGAAGATCAAAAAAAATATCTATGAAATTCTTTTAAGTATATTGAAGTTGAACTCTTAAACATCGAGATGTCTTTTGATGTAACAATGAAATTCTTGTAAACACTCAAAGTTAAGCTTGCTTGTCTTGGAGCACTTGTAGAATGAGTGATGTCCTAGGAAGTTACACCAACAGAGGTAAAACGTGAGACAACTAGTTCAAAGAGGAGGGGGAGAGTTCGAGCAGTTACAAATGGTATCAAAGCATCACACCAGTCTTAAGATGAGAATAAGTGTCATACTGAACAAAATTCTACGCCATGAGAGCTACCTCTTAAATTCTGGATGAGACAAAGTGCTACATGGTGAGAGCCACATCTTGAATCAATAGGGGTGACCTCTAGAATCCAATCTGTTTGATGGATGATTTTGGGTATAGAGCATGATGAAGTAGTCAGATACTTAAGTATAGTAAAACCTCTTAAAAGATTGAACTTCAAAGTCTTAAGCATCGAGGCATTTTTTGGTTTAAGGTGGAATTTCATTAGAAACTTCAAAGTTAAGTATGCCCATCTTTGAACACTCCTAGGATTGGTGACTTGCTCGAAAGTTACACTAACGAGACAAAATTGTGAGGCCACTAGGCCAAAGTAGACAACACCTTTGTCAATCAGAAATGACGGAAATTGGGCAGCTAAATTAGGAGTTTTCTATAATTAGAAGCTTTCTTATTTCCAATATATTTATTCTGATTTATTCCCTTTTAGCTGAATATTTAGATTAGGAATATATATTATTAGGTTACCTAAAATAGATTATATGCACTATATTTTGTACCTAAAATAGAATGTAAGATTGTTATTTAATGGAATGAAAGCAAAGGGAAAAGTCAATGAAGCCGATTCAGAATTCAGTCTATTTTTCCCAAAACTCTGACAACCTTGATGGATTTTAATAATATTTCATACATATCAATAACTGGGAAAAAATACACCCATATACAGCCTACAAATACTAATGTATAATATAAAACACGCAAACACATAATTTTCTCTGCGTTAGTTTAGCTCCAATAATTTTTCCGGTGGCCGGGCCCGAGCTCTACTGGACTGTGGCAAAGAATCATGTGGCATTCATAGCTAATTTCTGGACAGGTCCTACCTCAAAGATTCCCCACAGCTCTTATTGATTTGTCCCATGCATGCCTCTAATGAGTACTATAATCCATTTTATTTCTCCTATTCTCCTTCATTTCCAAAATCTGAGTTTTTTATTCTTTTTGAGATTGGTTAACACTTCTGCAGCGTTTTTAACAGTAAACTGAGCATTTATAACATGCTGGCATACGCTGATGTTCATAGTAATCTTTGTAGAAGATATCTGCAATGTTGAATACTTTTAGATCGTAGAATTTGTATCGTTCGTGAGCTCATACATCCCAAGGAAAAGAATTCGTGCAGGAGGACTGAAGAAGTAAGTAATGAAGTCCTCCTCCCTTTCCTGAGAGAGTGGGGTGGATTTAATAAATCCAACACGGCTGTGAATTTAATGAATCTGAATTTACTAAATCCTACTAATGCTACATTTTTCCTGCAGCCAAACACCCCCCTAAAACTAGTTTTGTTCATTTTGCCATCTGAAACCAAGCGTATAATTCAGTAAAATTGGAACTATTATTCTTTCAGTACAAAAAATAGACATCTGCTTCTTTGAGCAGACCTCTCTAGTCTAATGCATTTATTTTTTCCTTTCTTTTTTTTTTCTATCATTGATATATTATTCAGATATATCAATTATTGCTTACTGTGAATGAAGAGTTGGAGTTCCCCAGCATCCTATCTGAGAAATATGTAGATTTAGATACAGAAAGCGAAGAGCATTTAATGTTAAATGAGCCTCACATGCACCCACATGCTCTTGCTTTTCCATATATAGATATCTCCACGCAATTCTGCCCATGCTCTAATTCCCCTCCAATCATTTCGTCTCACAGAGAAAGATGGAATATATAAATAGAGAATCAATCATGAATATTAGGACCTATTTAATTAGTGTCAACTTCATTATGCATAATTTTCTGATATTAATATGTAGAGAAACACAAATAATGGCATTGAATGTGCGTCATACAACTTCTGCATGGTTGTCATCAACATGGGCTCAGTTTTATGCATGTTTATTATAAGTTTGCTCTGTTGAATGTTAGTTAAACTTATTCTTTGCAAATCTTTAAAATGTCTAAGCTTCCAAGGCCCTAAGGTCTTCCCCTATTCCTTCTTAATATCCATTCATTTTTCTATTGCCCACATATTAACTTTATCTACTAATTTTATGGTGCAATTTATGTGTCCCGATCATTTAAAATCTAGTTTTAATCTTCAATATATGTAACTCTTATAATTGTTTTACTATATTCATACATTTTCTAATCTTTTCTGGCTTTTTCACACATTAATCTTAGTATTTTTCTTTCTTCCTTGCTCAATGTTGATAGCATCATCTTTTTAATTACACAATAGTCAAATTAATACATTTAACTTGGCCGGCTTAATTACATTTTTTTTTAAAATTCATTTTTAAATTTCAATGTTATCCTCTTGTGGCATAATATTCCAAAGGTGCTTTTTTGTTCCTAAATACCTTCGAATCCTCATTAATTATGCTTGATCTATTTAATATAGATTAGCTTATCAAATCGTGATTTCATATTCTCTTTCAATAATTGTGATTAATAATTATTAAAATCAAACTCACTAAAAGAGCATGTTATGTTCATATGACTTATGTATGGTTTAAAAGTATGTGAAATCAACAATCAAATGCTGTTTGTAGGACATATTTTGTTAAAGAAGCTTTGTATCATAGGAAGTAGATATGCAGAGAGCATAAGATGCAGTAATGGCTTTTGCAATCATTAAATAGAATTAGCGGCATCCAACAAAACTTTTTGATGCACCTAGTTAGTTATAAGTATGAGGCATCATATATGGTCCTAGCTCTTTATTAAATGTGCTCTACATGCTATCATCACAATTTATGTTTATATTTTACAAAATGTTCTATTACCCTTTTTAGTTATAAGATTCCTATATATCATATATGATCTTGTTACTTCAAGCATAACTACTTGTGCTCAAGGAATATTTGTAACATTGATGTTAATGGTATATCGAACCATTGTACGCTGGCACACTCATTATCATATAAGTATGTGTCGATCAAGTAGTATACGAATAATGAATCTGTGTGTTGATCTTATGAGAAATGTGTCAATTTTCAAACAATCCAATTACTAGTTCACTAATTCATCGTTTAGTTTAAAACATTTAGTATTTTGGACTTCAAAAGATGTCGATCACCTGGCATCACTAATGGTTGATTATGACTTTCTATTCAATTTTTAATCCTTCAATTACCATCAGAGTTAAGTACTTCAGATCAATCATGAGTCATGACCGAGCAATCACACATGGTGTCTAAATTTTAAAACCTCACTATGCTATCAAGTTTATCCCGGCTTTGAAACCAGATTTAACACACAAAAAGTCATTTGATTTTAGATTTTTTGAATTTGGCTAATAATTAACATGATCATTCCTTACTCTAAATCCAGCGTGGTGTAAATAATAATAATGCAAATCATATGTTCTCTTTTCATTATGAACAATAATATCAAACAATATGTTTATAGTTTGTTCATAAAAACATTGAGACATACTTGAATATTTTACACATGATATTCAATACTGGAATTAAAATAAAATAATATTTTTTTTGAAGAAAGACAATCTAAAACATTATAAAATACTGATTTTAGCTTTCAAAAGTAATTTACTACAGATTTTTTTTTTAGAAATGAGATAATACACTACATGTTTTTTGAAAAAGAATTGCTTAAAAATTAGATAATTTATGATAAATAAAACACTACAAGTAAATATCCAACCCCTTAGAATAAATACATATTGTACTATAGGGTTATATATATGTCATGTCTGTAACCCTAGGGGAGTTTCTGAGTCTTTGAGATTCTGAATCTTGTATTCTGAATATTGAAAAGAAAGTCGCTGCTCTGCTCCTGAGAATGTAGGCATATTTGCTTAACCTCGTAAATCTCTGTGTGTTCTTCTGATATCTTGTTGATTCTTATTTTTCATCGCCCTAATTTCTCAACAAGTGGTATCAGAGCCATACCTAACATAAATACATATTTTCTCTTTAAAGTTCAAGCAGTACACTTATTAATGTGCTTAAATTTTTAAAGAAAGACGGCACAAAATAACATAAATCACTGATTGGAGATTCAAACATATACTCGTTCGATTAAGTGGGTCTCACGATCTTCTGTCGGTGAACTTTCTCGCCGCACTCTTCTCCTATGGACCGATAGATTTCTTATGTATACGATCAAACAAATTTACACAAAATATAGATATAACAATAATATGTTAATCCGCTCCTAAATAAATATTTGCTTCGTTCTTAAGAAATAAATTGAAGATTCAAAAATAGATGAGGATTAAGAAAGCAAAACTTATAGCAATATAAATATTAAAATTTTTAGAAACTATAATTGTGGTTGAAAATAATGGTTCTCATAAATGAAAGAGATATTGAGAAGGAGACAAAGGTGATATGATGAACTAAAAACAAACGATAAATGGTTGTAATTTGAGACGGCAGCCAGAACTAATTTCTTTTTGGGGTATTTACATTCATACCACATAATTTAGTATTTACATTTATATATTTATAGGCATAAAACTTTAAATTTTAGCATCACATTTAAAATATCATTATTATTTGTTTTCTTACAGTCTAATACATGTTTCAATGCATAAATATATGATAACAAAGGATTATGAATGTGAATATGAAACTTTAGGTGTTAGATATGTAAATATTAAAATTAAGTGGTATGTATGTAAATTTCTCAATTTATTTATATTATTTAGACATTTAGACATGTACAAAATATTAGTTTCACTTTTAAGATATTCCACCGAATTTAATAATTATTTGCTTTTAAACATTTACCAAAAAATGCCATAACATGATTCTTAGCCTTTATGAATTACTTAACCTGGAACCCACTTAAAGTAGGCGGTGTCAGGTTGTATAGCCGCGAGGGTTCGGCCCATCTAAGATGGGCAGTTAACGAATCCAATTTGTGAGCAGTTATCAGATGGCCCAATTTTGGCTATATGACAATTGGGCCATCAACCAAAGTGCACTAAAGGTGTAAAGTCTTTTAAGGGGAATTTACATAGATACCCACATAATTATTATATATTTACATATCTGACACAACTTTCATATGTATATACATAACTCTCAAATTTTTAATATCACTAAATCACACCATACTAACTTCCTAAAGGTGAAATAAATCTTTTCATGCATTGATACCATTGTGTAATTAGGGCTGTAAAAACGACTGGTTGTTCGCGAACAACTCGTGTTCGACTCGTTAAG
>NW_018164539.1:50790-53527 GCF_001263595.1 Phalaenopsis equestris
GCAATTAGTAAATACTTATTGAATTCAAGGAAATAATATTATAAATTTTTTAAATGAATTTTATAGTCTTTTAAAGTTATAATCGATTATCATTTAAATTTTAAGAGAAAGGATATAAAATTGCAGAGCAATATAAATTTTGATATAAGAAGAGACTTAAATACAAAAGAGAGACAAAATACTGAAATGTATATCTACACCTAGGGTGACTTGAATGTCCCAATTTTAGAATATATATAATTGCACTATATCAATCATATAAATACAATATTATAGTTATTAAAGCCAAGAAGGAGATGATTTTGATAAAGAGTAATGTAACTCTAAGAGAAAAAATTAATCTAAAAAAGATTACACTTTCTTCTATGATAAAAAATGTATTATTTCCTAAACAAAAATGTTTTTTTGCAATCTTGAAAGAATCACATAAAACTTAGGCATCACTTTCTTGTATGATATTCAAAGTGCTATTTACATAACAAGAAATAGTGTATGGCCTCTCAGCTTAATCATTTAGAAATTAAGGCTTAACTTCATTCGTAGCTTGTTTGAACCTAATGTCTCACAACTTATAAAAATTGTACTAGAAAATTCTTTTATAAAGCATTATTAAACCACTACAAATGATACGATAAATGAGATGCATAGATAGGTGCTTACATTCGATCTTCAAACTTTAAATTAGAAGTAGTTAATTGTAGAGTCAGTGATTCTAATTTTCATAAATAATAACTCGTTTTAGTGACATGAAATCTTAAGTGATAGTGATCATAAAATCTCTAGCTAATCGAGGCTATCATCAAGTCATGAATAGAGGAAATCATAAAATTTTAAAAGTGGGCTATTACAAAAATCTACATTGAAAATAATGAATCATTAATGGTGGTTTATCATTAATATTAAAAGGTGAATTATAAGGCATCCCGCAACCATAAGCATTTAAAGAGAAAACAAGACAAGTGAGAAATTGAGAAGAAGAGTGAATGTGTTTTGCAATTGAGAGCATAGAAGAAAATGATGCATCATTAGAGCTTTTTTCTTCACGTTAAAGCTTAGTCTTCATAATATGATGTAGCATTTTTATTTGTGAAATATTTGATCTCATTGTGGTTATGGAATCTTTCTAAATCAACCTTGTTCTCTTATGTTCGGAATCTTTGATGTAGTTTTTCTTTTGTTCTCATTAAGTTTTTTGCTCAAATTCCTATCGCAGTTTTAATAAAGGAACGAGTATATCTCATGATAGCAAAGTTGTTAGAATGATTGAGAGGACATGTGTCAAGTATCATAATCTTACAACATTGGCATTGATTATTTGTATGTATCAGGCAACAATCAAAGATTAGTGCTAAGTGGTGGAGAAGACAATGCAATGCCAATCAAACAATGAATTCTATAAATAATGATGATAAGAATCAATGTTAGTAGGTTGTCGTTGTCGATATTAAATAATGTTTAATGTCATGCAACAAGGAATAAAGCTTTTGCATTTTTAACAAATCACAACATTTTTAACTGAAAATTCTCCCAAGAATGTGAAGATATGGGGCATATTCTTTCTATTATTTATTTTTATTTTTTATTTTGTTTTGTGCATCTTAAATAAGTTCCTTTAAGATCTCCATTAAAAGGCTCAAAAAACATTCTCATTTACCCTCTATATCTTTTGTGTCTTAGTGTCTCTAATTATACAATAATTTGGCAATTATGAACTCAATAAATTCATTTTTTCTCCTCTAACTCTCTATGCAACCATCTTTAGCTGAAGACCAGTGCTAGCTGATTGCAATGACAAGCACCAACGTTAACAAATGTCAATCAACAAGTAATGTCGAGCAACATGTCACACAATCTTCACCATAAATTTATTGAATTATTGTTACTTTTTTTCAATTATGTCTTTTAGGACTTGATTTGAACTTATTTGGACTCACATATATCATTTAATTTGTACAAAGTCTTGATTTGCCCAACCACCTTTTGACACAGTATTGATTTATCGGTATGGACCAAATGGTTGTCTGACACGGATTAAACTCTCGAATCTTGACGAGGATATTTTATGTTTCTCCCCAAAAAGGTAACTAAGGGTTCTTACTTAGAGTTTTGGAAGAGTTATAGAGTTATTATTAGCTAAAATCCAATAGAATATAATGACATGAATCATATAATACTTATTAGAACCTACACATCCATCCCCATCCATCAAACTCAAAGAAATTGAATCCAACAATTATGACAAAATTTTTGAATAAAGTACCTTGCTATAAACTTTTCATACAAAAATAAGCCACACAAATAAATATTATTTGCATCTAACAATAAAAATGCAAGAACTATATAATTAAAAAATACTTATAATTTATATATTTTTAACTTTAAGAAAATTCATTTAAATTTATAAGTCCATCTATATTATCGTTTTAAGAGAATTATCTTATCTTAAACTTTTTATGTAATTGATATTTATTTGTGTTATTTACGACTTTGTCCACTAAATATGATTAAGCAGCCGAAAGTGTTACGTGTAGGTCCATTGCTATAAGGTGCTACACGCCCCCTTGCTTTCGGCAACTAAAATTCGTATACTTTATCCCCTAAAATGGCTCTGCTTAAAATTTTAAAATCAGACCTAACATCGAGCATGCAATTCGTTGAAAAAATGCCAGATTCTGCTTCAAATTTCAATAGACTTTCAATCATAAGTTCAATCATTATATATATCTATATATATATA
>NW_018164540.1:0-11776 GCF_001263595.1 Phalaenopsis equestris
AAACCCCATACCAAAAATAGTGCCGACAAAACTTTATTTCTTCTTTTCATTAATTTTATATATTCTAGATAGTCACAATGATATAAACGCAAGTATACATATCGCTCACGTAATACAGGGCTGTAATGGAGTCTCGTTTATTGATCTGAAAGGGAAGCAAGGTAAGAGGTCCTTAGTCAAAGTTCTAGTCTACTACTATCTGACTTTAGATTGGAATGTCTATTAAAATGGTGTTTTATGTAGCTACTACTCCTAAATGTAAATGTTAAATGTAATGATAAAAACTATGCATAAATGCAAATGTTAATTTTAACGATAACCCCTTTTTGGATGAATTGGTTTGGAGAGTTTAGAGATGTTAAAAACTACTATTCTTATATAATAAATTAGATAATGTAAAGAAATTAGATGCATTAAATATTGTATGTGCCAAATAGGAGCAATCATATTTTTTACCCTCTTTTGCATATTTTTTACCCACTTTTGAGTTCTATAAAGAACATTGGCTAATCCTAGGTTTAGTCCCTAAATCTGTGGTTAGGCTAGGAGGATATTGGCTCACTCCAGAGCTCCCACTTCTCTTCACCTGAAGACTGATAATTTTAACGATAACCCCTTTTTGGATGAATTGGTTTGGAGAGTTTAGAGATGTTAAAAACTACTATTCTTATATAATAAATTAGATAATGTAAAGAAATTAGATGCATTAAATATTGTATGTGCCAAATAGGAGCAATCATATTTTTTACCCACTTTTGAGTTCTATAAAGAACATTGGCTAATCCTAGGTTTAGTCCCTAAATCTGTGGTTAGGCTAGGAGGATATTGGCTCACTCCAGAGCTCCCACTTCTCTTCGCCTGAAGACTGACTCTCGTTTTAGCTTCCAAACACTAGGACCAAATTGGGGATTTTAGTCTATCATTCTAAAATCTTCAATTCTACACCCATCAAAGTATATTTCTTTATTTGCATCCAACCCCCATGAACTTCACCATCCATGGAATTTGAATGTGGTTCCACTTAGTTGAGAATTACACCGCCCTCTTGGGTCTTAATGCAATTACAACGAATTTTAATGCTACAATAGCTTTTTATTCTAATGTAAATGAAGTTTAAGTAAAAACCATCACATTTATAATTAAACTTCTTCTAGCATGCATCCAAAAATCCTAAACATGAATCCTAATCATTGCAAAAGAAAATTTAAAGGAAAACAATGACATAATTCTCTCATGCCACTATTTCCTAATAAGAAGAAAGAGTAAGAAAAACACATCACAAAGCACGAAGAAAACACAACGGAAAACTTCATTTCATCAAAGCAAATCCACTAGATAATTGCTTACAAAATCATAAGATAATGAAGAACACAATGCTTAGCTTTTTCTACTTGAAAGAATGATGAAAATCTCTCCCACAAATTCTCCCGCTGATCCATGCAATGCTAGAATATTCCCTTATAGATTCTCTCAAAATACCCTCACCAATCTCTCCAAAAAGGTACAAATCTACATTTCTACTCCTATTATAAGATCTCTAAACATTCTCCTCATTTTTCCACACACACCACTTTTTCTGACATAAAAGCACTCTATTATAGTGTAGAGACGAATTTCCCAAGAGATGCCTCAAGCAACCTTCCAAAAAGCATCCAAATAAATTGAATCTTCTAGAAATTTGCCCAGCATCGTATCCAAATTATCTCGGGAGCTGTAGGTGTTGTTTTGGACCCCGTCAACACCATTTTTACATTGCTTTTTGCACTCTGGCGTCGTCAGTGCCCACCATGCGCAGCTCCACCATTTTGCTTCGTTTGGCTCCATTTTAGCTCTGTTTCGCCCCGTTTCAGTTGCGTTACATTCCTAACAGATAGACCTAAAAAATAAAAATAAAAACAATTCTCCTTTAAAGTGTAATTTCATTCAAAAAATGTGAAAAGTGTTAAAGATATTAAACATGGAAAGACATATCAAAATGTGCTAGGACAAAATTTTCTTTCTTGCTCGTTTTTTGCTACAAATTACACCATTTTTGCTTCTTTTTCTCCAAAACTCCATTTCATGTACCTAAAACAAAAAAAATACAAAATAGCTTTCTTTAAAGTGCAATATCATTGAAAATAACCAAATATAGGCATTAAAATCATATGAAAAATTGAACCCTTTTAGGCGTATCAGTCACCCATATGTATCGTTGTTTTGAGTTTGTTTTGTTTGAAATATTTTAGGTAAATTTATGTTTATGTCTATATGTAATCCTTGTATTTGATAAAATATTTAGAAATATTTTTATTTTCCTAATTTTATAGAAAAATTGAGAATATAATGTATCGAAATCGAAAAGGCAAAAATTTTGGAACTGGTGCATGATTCGCCACTTTCCAGAGAGTTGGCGCATGATGCGTCGTGGGTCCAAAAATGTTTAAAACATGTTAAATGGCAGTTTTTGGCAGTTTTTTGGTTGTTTATTCTCCACATAACTCTAAAAACCGACTCCAAACCATATTTTAGGGGGGAAAACAAGGGAAGAGTCACCACTTTTCAAATCCTATGGCTTCCCACTCTAAAAACTCTGCTAGATTTAGAATTTTCAACCGAATAAAGTTCATTAGTTTTAATGCGCAAAAATTACACGATCAAGTTCTAGTGAATAAGAGGCTTATCAAATAAAGGGGATTTGTGAATCAAGGATTCAACATGTTGAATACTCGAGTAGAAGAGACTATTGTGCAGAGGCATTGGGAAGTGCTTTGCTACACTACTACTGCTGTTGTTTTTCCTGTAGTAAAAGAATTTTATGCAAATATTTATGAGATCAACCAAGGAATGATTTACGTGCAAGTTTGTTCAATTCACTACTTCAAGAATAAATGAGATGTTTATGATTGAAAATGTGTATATCTGTCATTATGCAAACTTTACTCCAACAATAGAGAATATGAATGAACTCTATCACTACCTTACGTATGAAGATGCGAATTGGGAGTCCATAGATGATGGAAATGTAATTTTTCCTTTATCATTTTAAAATCCAGTTTCAAAAGCCTGACACTTCTTTATTTCATCAAAATTACTGCCTACCATGAAAATTAGTAAGATAACTCGGGAGTGCTACTCTGAATTATTGCATTCAAACTTGAAAACCTATTGTTGTTGGAATTATTATTATGAAATCTATTTTTGGTTTGATTATGAATAGATCTGCAATTGGACTTGGACATCCATCCACTATTTTCTTGTTATGAAATCAATCACAAGTACCTTATGAAAGTTGGGAAAAAATGCTTCTTCCTTTGAAGCCGATGGATCTAGAAGTCCATTGCTAATGTATTAGAATCGGAGAAGAAAATGATATGAATGTACAGATGGATCAAGGAACTACCTAATTTTATAGAAAAATTGAGAATATAATGTATCAAAATCGAAAATGCAAAAATTTTGGAACTGGTTGATGCACCACTTTCCAGAGAGCTGCGCCACTTTCCAGAGAGTTGGCGCATGATGCGTCGTGGGTCCAAAAATGTTTAAAACATGTTAAATGGCAGTTTTTGGCAGTTTTTTGGTTGTTTATTCTCCACATAACTCTAAAAACCGACTCCAAACCATATTTTAGGGGGGAAAACAAGGGAAGAGTCACCACTTTTCAAATCCTATGGCTTCCCACTCTAAAAACTCTGCTAGATTTAGAATTTTCAACCGAATAAAGTTCATTAGTTTTAATGCGCAAAAATTACACGATCAAGTTCTAGTAAATAAGAGGCTTATCAAATAAAGGGGATTTGTGAATCAAGGATTCAACATGTTGAATACTCGAGTAGAAGAGACTATTGTGCAGAGGCATTGGGAAGTGCTTTGCTACACTACTACTGCTGTTGTTTTTCCTGTAGTAAAAGAATTTTATGCAAATATTTATGAGATCAACCAAGGAATGATTTACGTGCAAGTTTGTTCAATTCACTACTTCAAGAATAAATGAGATGTTTATGATTGAAAATGTGTATATCTGTCATTATGCAAACTTTACTCCAACAATAGAGAATATGAATGAACTCTATCACTACCTTACGTATGAAGATGCGAATTGGGAGTCCATAGATGATGGAAATGTAATTTTTCCTTTATCATTTTAAAATCCAGTTTCAAAAGCCTGACACTTCTTTATTTCATCAAAATTACTGCCTACCATGAAAATTAGTAAGATAACTCGGGAGTGCTACTCTGAATTATTGCATTCAAACTTGAAAACCTATTGTTGTTGGAATTATTATTATGAAATCTATTTTTGGTTTGATTATGAATAGATTTGCAATTGGACTTGGACATCTATCCACTATTTTCTTGTTATGAAATCAATCACAAGTACCTTATGAAAGTTGGGAAAAAATGCTTCTTCCTTTGAAGCCGATGGATCCAGAAGTCCATTGCTAATGTATTAGAATGGGAGAAGAAAATGATATGAATGTACGGATGGATCAAGGAACTAAGAATTCATCACATGTTTAGCCCTACTACAACTCGAGTGCACTCTCAAAGAAGATCAAGAAGATAGAGAAAGAGGTGCAGAATCTCATGCATGTGATTGGAAATATTACTGAAATGTTGGATCATCTTGATTGGAGACTCAAGGAGCATTTTAAACATATATAGCATATTGAAGATGAATTGGTTCGTATGTTCAGAAAACATGCTTGGATTGAGGAGGAAAATTCAACTGATGAATTTCCATTTTGACCCTTCTACAACCTATATGTGCACTACCAATCCATCAGAGATATTTTGGAGGACGATAGTGAAGAAGATGTTTGATCTTAATTTATACACGGAACGTTTTGTTTAGTATTATTTTTTTTTAGTTTGTTAAGTTTGATTGAATTTCCTTTCTAATGAACACTATCTATGTTTATGTTTTAAATTTTGATGTTTAGATTTCAGTATTAGGATGTTGGTTTGCTTTAGAACACTGAATTTGATGTCTATTGGCTTGAAAAATGTTAGTTAGTAATTACACAAGTTTTATATATACATGTGAGTTTTGTGTTGTTTGTGAAAGTTTTGTGTTAATGTGATATTTATTTATTCTCAAAAAGGTTTATTTGAGTCAAATAGAGGTTGACGTAAAGCCGTACAGAGCAGATTTCCACAAAAAACCAAATTCTGCTAAATTTGTGCTCTGGAGCATGATGCGCCAGATTGGCTCATGATGCACCAATTTACAGAGCCTTGGGGCATGATGCGCCAAAATTTTGAATGTGCCTTATTACCTAGAAAAATGCTAAATCGCATGGACAAACTCCATTTTTGCTGCTTGAGTCGTCTTCTACCTTAAGACCTTGGTCTGGGGCATCACATTGTGGGCAAAAGAAAACCATAAATTTCATCTTCTCTTGGAAAGAGCTTCAATTTAACATAGAAATTTTTTATTTTCACCATGGATTTGGGAAATCCAAAATTTGGGATTTTTGATGAAAAGTATGAAGAAAACTAACGTTGAAAAGTTTCTTATCAAATAATCTTGCTTGAGGAGTAAGATTTTTAATTTAGTAATTTATTTGGACTATATTTAGATTTTCGTAGAATTTCCAAATGCTCCCCGAGTTAAGAGAGGAAGGTCGTCCGAGGACCTCGATGTATGAAGATTTGTTAATTTCAAAGCCCAACATAGTTAAAATACTCAGATGGAGACAAAAAGAATGATCCAAGAATAGGCGTTTGCAAGCCCAAGTGGCAAGGTTGAGAGAGTGATTCTTGCCCAAAGCAAGCAAAGATTCTGCTACTTCTGTATCGTAGAAATTGTCATGATGGTTTGGGAGTTTTATGCAAACCTGAGGTTCACTAATGAAGATCACATCTTATTTAGAGGTAAATAAGTTGAATTTACAGCTGATCAGATCAATAGTTTTTATGGTTTGAGGGTTGTATTTTTTGATGCATACGCTGCATTTGTGATAACTAATTCATCACTGGAGGAAGTAATTGCATTTTTAACTGATGGAAGAGGGGAATGTAAGATTAAGAATAACAAGATAGTTAACTTCCTTGCTTCCATGTTGACTATTCAGTCAAAAGTATGAAACAACTTCATTTCTACCAGACTATTGCGAACAAATCATTTGGTTGATGTTACTAAAGACAAAGTTATACTAAACTATTGCATTCAGAACATGAATGAAATAGATGTTGGTGCACTTATAGTTCAACATGCTCCGATTATATCTGGTAGTTCCACAGCTGGAGGTTAAGGATACCCTGCTCTGATTTCACTCTATGTGAACAATCAGGAGTAGAATCCCATAGATATGAAGAAAGATTACAGCCACAAAATCCGATTGGGAGGCATATGATTCAAAAAGTAGAATCATTTGTTGAGTATAGAAGTGGAAGAAGGGTTAGGCCCTCTACATCTGCTGCAGGGGCATCTACTTCTTGATCTACATCGCTTGAAGGTATTATGGATCAACTCATGATTCAACAAATGAATATAGGTAATATTCAAACTCAGTTGGGAGAGATAGGAGGAAGAAATGCATATAATAATGAATATCAGTAGAGGAGAGTACAACATGATATTGAGTTTGAGAATGCAATGGTAAGACATCTTAGGGGTGAACATAATGTGGACTTTCTTACTTGCCCTAGTTTCACTCCCTATACTCCCATTCATGATGATGATGAAGAATAAGAAGAAGAAAAATCAGATGATGAAGAGGAAAGAGATGAGGATTGATATTTTATGAGTCTATTTTAGTTTGTTATTGATGTTTGATTGTTGTTGTTGTTTGTATTGTGTTGTACTTTCATTTGAAACTTGTTGTAGTTACAAGTTTTATGTTGTGTTGTGAACTGAATCTGTAATAGTAACTGTAGACTTTCACTTTTTCTACATTTTTAGTCTTTTTAGTTTAGTTTGTCAGTTCAGTTTTTTTTTTCAATTTTTTTTATATTTATGTTTTTAATTCTCAGCAAGTTCTTTAGAATATATTATGTTTTATTAAATGTTTTAAACTCTGTATGTAGTTTTACAGTTAGTACCTGCAGTATACTAGAGCCCAGTTTCATAGTAAGAAATCCTCTACAGGTATGCTTTTATTTTCAAGCATTTACTATTTTCTTTCACTTAATAGATTTTATATTAAAAATATCTTTAAAATCACTTAAAAACTTAAGTTTGGGGGAAAGAAAATTTTTTTTTGAAAAGGAGTAAACTAAATTTTATTTGTCCTTAAGTAACTATATTTTTAAAATTAATTTAACATGGCATGGGATATTAAGATTTAACTTTAAATGAATATACTTATGTTTATAAATATTGTGATAAATTTAAGTAAAAAGTTTTTTTTAATGAAGGTCAATTCTAAAGTTAAAGATATTTGGTATGATATGATAAGACTATGTTTTTCTATTTAAAGTAAGGAGAATTGTATTTTTGAAGTGTTAAGAATTTTAGAGTTTCATGTAAGAAGAAAAGAATAAGACTTTATGAAAAATCGTAAATTAATATGAATTTATAAAGTAATGAAAGGTATAGAGTTTTGACTTTAAGAAGAGGATAGTGAAGTTCAAAATTATTAAAGGCTATCCAGATATGGTAATCCTCACTTAAAAAAGAAAAAGAAAAAAAAGGATTGAAAAGAACCTAAAATCCTCACTTAAAAAAGAAAAAGAAAAAGAAAAAAAAAAGGATTGAAAAGAACCTAAAATAAAAGAAAAGAGAACCTAAAATAAAAAGAAAAAAAGAAAGAAAAGGAAAAGAAAAATAAGTGAGGAGAAGCTTAATTAGATGTCTAATAAAAAATTGTCTTCACTTGAATCAACTTAAGGAAGGAGCTTTATTACACTTTCTAAACTTGCACTGGATTATTAGTATCATTCCTAGTAAAGTTTTCATGAAGTTCTTTTTCATATGAATGTTCTAAATTTTTTAACATTAAAAATTTCTAAACTCTAAGTTTGTCTCATTTACTAATATTTTTTTTCTAAATTAGACTACTATATTTCTACATCAAAAGTTTAGGAACTCCTAAAGAAACTCATATACATCATCTACTTATTTAGTTTTTTTTTTAGATTGAAAGTGTCACTTGAAGACAAGTAGCATTTAAGTTTGACGGATTTTGATACACCAAAATAATATACTATTTTAAGTACCTATTTTATGCTTATTTGTGGTGATATTGTACTTTAAAAAAAAGGCACTTTTGTGTTTTTATTGCAGGTGTATCATTTTTAGACATTTGGAGCAAAAATGACAAAAAGAACAAAATTTGGAGCCAAAACAACAAATTTTAGGATTTTGGTGCATGATGCACCAGATCAGCGCATAATATGCCAAAATCTAGAGAACTGGCACATGATGCGTCAGATCGACACATCATGCGCTAAGGATGACTTTTTCAAATTAAGCCGGTTCAAGATGAATTTTGCACAAATTTTCAAAGGGACACTTCTTCTACACACCTCTTAGAGTAATTCAATGCATCTAGACACTTTGGAAGGTTTTTTATGAAGGGATATGACTTTTTGATCAAATGACACATCTTTTGAATTTAAAAGAGTTGACTTTTAGAGAGAATTTTAGAGGAAATTTTGAATTCTTTTCCAAAGGAGGCAGCCCAAAATAAAATAAGATGACTTGAAGAGTTGAAGTGTGTGGTGTGAGAGAGAAAAAAAGGGGGCGTGAGTTAGAGATAGATAGAGAAGAGGAGATTTCTTCTAGGGTTGTAAGAGGAGAGGAAAGGTGAGAGATTTTTTCTTCATTACACTTGTAAGAGAGAATTGGGAGTGATTGTAAAGAGAGTAAGGCTTGGAGAGAAATTCAAGAGATTGGCTTGGGGTGGACTGTGAGACAAGTTGTATTTTTATTGTTTTTATTTTGTAAACTTGTTTTTATTTTCTTTTGTTTTTTTAACTTATTTTTATATATGAAATTCATATTTTATCGTATCATTCTGATGAATTATGAGTAGTCATCTTTATCCTTCTCCCAACTTTGAGATACGGTTTTGTGAAGAATAAATTTTGTTTTCCACGATTTTAAATGATCATAGTTTAGATAATAGTTTATGATGATTTGAACTCTGATCTTCATTTCCTTTTTGATCTGACCAATTGAAATGTTAGAACTTATTGAGAGACATATGTTCTTAAATGAGATAATATTTCTACAACATAAGGAGAATCACATTTAATTTCATTGGAGAGTATGTCATCCATGTGATTGGGTGCAAATAAATAAGGAAATATATAATTTGTTGGACTCAGAATTGGAGATTTTAAGATGACAGATTAAAATCCTCAATTTAGTCCAGTTGATTGGAAACTAATGCGAGATTGTTAGCCCTCATAGGAGGGAGTTATGGGAGCTCTGGAGTTGTAGCCGGTATCCTCCTAGCCTAACCACGGAATTAGAGACCAAGCTCTGGATTAGTTATTGTTCTTTATAACACTTAGAAGAGGGTAAAGAATAAGCTTGCTCTTATTTGACACAAAATAGTTTATATATATATTTTTTAAATGATTTCAAATTCTTCAGAATCCATATGTTTTCTTAAATTTGAACATTCTGTCACAACAAAAACTTTGTTTAATTTTTGTAATTTCACTTTTGAAAGTTTAGTATTTAGTTTACTTTAATTTTTGTAGTCTTACATCTGCATTTTAGTTAGCATTTACTTGAGTAGTTATTTTCAAACTTCGCAATTTACTTTTACTTTTGTTTTTGTTTTTGTTTTTGTTATAAAATAATTTTCATAATTTACTATAGGATTTTCCAACTTCCATGTGGGATCGATATCCAGAACTCCATTAGAGCCCTTTATTACTTCAGTGATACGTATACTTGTGTTGTTATTAAAGGGGATTTTACAGTTTAAAAAGAATTTTAAAAGATAAATTATTTACATAAAGAGTATTTTTGTTGGGATTATAGTGCATATTTATTATATATCTACCGCGAGTAATTTTATAATTTTGATAAATAATTGAAAAATTCTCACACTGAATATGCTCGCATCAATGATGCATCATGGAAAGGCCTAGGAAGGAGATTATTCAACTTTAGGAAGAAGGTGCACCCTGAGGAATTGAACTTTTAAAATCATTGAAGGAATTTAGTTTAATTTGAAAGGTTGGATTTGATTGATTTTATTTGAAAAGCTTAATTTATAAGAATTGATTTCAAGATTTGATTTTCGATAGTTGATTTGAGCTAAAGATTTATTTTGAAGGATTCAATTTGAAATATTTGATTTTAAAGGTCTTATTTCAATGATTTAAGTGAAAAGCATTGATTTCAAAAACTTGAATTATAAGGTTTTATTTCAAGAATTTGATTTCAATAGATTGATTTGGAATAGATTGATTTGTGTTGAAAATATTTGATTTCAAAAGGTTGAATTAAAATAGTTTGACTAAAATGAACTTTTGAAAATGGAAAAGTTTTCAAGATGAAGTTCACAACTTAAGCCTAAGGAAAATTAAGAGTTATAAAGAGGATAAATACATGAACTAACCTAAATTTTGGGTAATCTTATTTCAATGATTTAAGTGAAAAGCATTGATTTCAAAAACTTGAATTATAAGGTTTTATTTCAAGAATTTGATTTCAATAGATTGATTTGGAATAGATTGATTTGTGTTGAAAATATTTGATTTCAAAAGGTTGAATTAAAATAGTTTGACTAAAACGAACTTTTGAAAATGGAAAAGATTTCAAGATGAAGTTCACAACTTAACCCTAAGGAAAATTAAGAGTTATAAAGAGCATAAATACATGAACTAACCTAAATTTTGGGTATAATATTCCTGACAAAAAGCCCACAGCTTTCTATTATCTCAAGTTCATTAGTTACCTTAGATTATTAACTGATCAAACAGTGAGAGATCTCCATTATTCTCATAGCAATGGCAAATGTTGATTGTCTTAACTATTAGATGGTTATATGTGCCTTCATCAGAAACCACGAGTTACTTTATCCTAGGACCTTCAAAGTTTAAGGTATTTACAGGTCTGTTGTTTTATATGTAGTAGCCCTTAACAATAACTAGGTGTGTCTAGTAATATAGCTCAATCATTTATCTTCTTGGGTTCATAGGTTGCCTTAGACTATTAAACAACCAGACATTATGATATCATCAATGTTACCATAGTTATGACAAATGCAAATTATCTCAACTATTAGATGGTTAGAGGTGCCTTCATTAGTAATCATGGGTTACTTCATCAAAGGGCACTTATATAGTGTAAAGGGAGTTGCCAACTTTTTGTTTTATATATCCCAATACTTTACACTAATTAGGAGTACCTATTAATGAAATCTAGGCTTTTATACTAGAGTATTGTAAGGACATGTGTGGTCTTAAGGTTTTTTTTAAAGTTGGCTAGCCTAAGATCAATAGTTCATTCACCTAAGTGTGATTTTCATTATTTAAGTTGGTGTATTTTAAATTTTGTTTAGTGGTTTTGATATTTTAATTTCAATTTTAGTCCATTCTCCTAGCTAGTCGGTCAACATGAGAATCAACATATTATAAAGTTTATGTTTTTTGTTATGTTTTTTGGTCTAAATTTGATTTTCTTCCATTTGGTCTACTATCTTATGTTTTATGTTTACATGTAATATCAAAAAGAAAAGGGTTTCATATGTATGTGATCTTATTGGATATACTTTTATATTAAACACTTACTTTTATTCACATGAAAAAACATTTAAAATTTTATTTAATCATTCAAATAAGAGCTAAGCATACGAGAGAATAAATATACACACACACACACACA
>NW_018164540.1:12067-13689 GCF_001263595.1 Phalaenopsis equestris
ATACCCCCAAACAAAACAAATAAAAATGAAACAAGGAGCTCAGCATCATTGGAAGACCAGCACATCCCATGGCCACAAGCAAGGATCCCAGCATTCATTTTTGCAATCTAAGGTAAGGAATTTGAAGTTTGTCCCCCTGAGTTAACAGGTGGAGGAGGGAGAGGGTTGTGAAAACATCAGCATGATCTGAAGTTGCACCCTCCAGAGCTAGGAACTTAGCAGGTCTGTTTGCTTCCCTATAGACAAAAGAGAACTGAATCTTAATTTCAAGGCTAAGCTTCGTAATCTTGTGAATCTACTGGTTTATGTGCCAAGAGGAAGAAATCTTAACATTCAGCAGCTCCACCAGGAGGGAGGAGTCCACTTCAGCAAAGATCCACTTGCACTTGTTTTTCTTAGCAAATTTTAAGGCCCAATAAAGAGCAGCAGCTTCAGTGCCCAAAACATCTTCAGTAATATATGTGGCCTTATAGAAGAGCAAAGTATGCCCTGCGTGATCTCTAAAAATCCCCCCAATTCCGGCTCTCTTGTTTGTGTAGCTTCCATCAGTGTTGATTTTAATGAATGGGTAAGGAGGCCTCTCCAATCTAACCTTGATGATCTTTATATTATTAGCATCCATAGTGGGTAAGGTTTGCAGGATCTTTGGAAAATTCTTCCAACTTATCAGTTTATTTAGATATGTCAAACAGTTAAACATCACCCTTGTAGTGTCACCCTTGTAGTGTTAACCCCACTCTCCTCATGTTTGGCCTTGTTTCTAGCCATCCAAAGGAACCAAGCAACAATGAAGGGGATTGGCATGAGGTTAATCTCTTGCCAATATTTAATACAATCAATTATGTTACCCCAACCAATATTTATCAGGTTAATATTCATTTGGGAGGCCAGACTATTCCAAACCTCCCTAGCAAATTTGCACCTGAAAAATAAGTGATCCCAGGATTCCTGGTCAAGCTTGCAGAGATGGCATCTAGTTGGCCCTTTCAGACCTTTTAGTTTCAGAATATCATCAGTAGGAAGTAAGTTATTTAGGATTCTCCAAGAAAAGAAAAGCATGGAATGGGTTAAGTGTTTTTGGCATGAGGATACATTCCACTGACAATTTCCACTGGCAATTGTCTGAACAAATTATTCTGGATATCCTTTGAAATGCTTGACCTGGTCCTATTCCTCAAATTAAGTTGATCTTTGTTATTTCTATAAAAGTGGATTGTTGAAATGAAGCTGACAGAATGTTCCTTCAGGATACTCCTCAAAGTGTCCTCAGACCAGACATTGCCATTCCAATAGTCTTTTACCAGTAGATCCCCCTCTTTTTCATCCTGCAAAGGCTTCAAATATTCTGTAGGGCACCAATTGTGCTTCCAAAAATTGATATCCCCATGGCCCAGCTCCTATCTTAGCAGCTTTTCAGTATCTCCCCTGACCTGTAGGATCTGGATCCAAATTCTAGAATCTCCCACCTTCCTAGAGACCTCCCCAGGGTGATCAAATTTGCAGTATTTGGCCTGCATGAACTTGGGCCATAAGCTTTCATTCTGTCTGAAGTTAATCCAAAGCTTACACAGGCTGTTGTGTTGCATCTAGTGTAATCCTTTAAAACCCAAACCACGAGCCTC
>NW_018164540.1:13917-34102 GCF_001263595.1 Phalaenopsis equestris
ACCACCCCTGAAGAGTTGAGGTTATCTTATCAATAACCTCTTCAAATTGAGTCACCTTGGTTCTTCCTCTTATCAAGTGAATCCCCAAATATTTGAAGGGGAGGCTCAGGCTAGAGAATCCAGTGTAAGAGTGTATCCATTGTTTGATTGGTAGGGAGACTCTTTTGCTGATCAGGATCTCACATTTATCCTTGTTTACATTAAGACCAGACACCTATTGAAATTTTTGCAGGCACTCCATAATGGACTTGGTAGCAGACTTAGTGGCCCTAGTAAACATCAGAATGTCATCAGCATAGATCAGATTATTGATATCCATCTTAGCTCTGTTGTCATAAGTGTTGAAGCTTTTTCTATTTTCCTTGCAATCAATAAGTCTAGAGAAGTAATCCAGGACCAGGATGAAAATGGTGGGGGATAGAGGGTCCCCTTGTTTGAGCCCTCTAGAAGCCTTAAAAAACCCATGAGATTTTCCATTTATAAAAACTGAATTTGCATTATCCTCCAGCCATCTTTTAATAATCAAACAGAACTCCCTGGAAAATCCCCTAGCCTCCAAGCATTCTATAATGAAATCCCAGTTCACCATATCATAAGCCTTCTTCAAGTCAAGCTTAAAAATGGCATTTCCCCCTCTACAAGGTTTCTCCAAATCCTGTAGAAGTTCTTGTGCCAGGAGGATGTTGTCCCCAATGCTTCTGCCTTTCACAAAAGCAGCTTGGTTAGTGCTGACAAGATGAGGTAATACTGGCTGGAGTTTGTGCACAAGAATTTTGCTTCTAGCTTTGCTTATGACATTATTAAGGCTCAGGGTTCTGTAATGGTTCCAGCTTTCCTTGATAGAAGTCTTTAGAATAAACACAATAGTGAAAGCACTGAAATAATTAGGTAGGGAGTTATCTTTAACAAATGTTGGATAGCTTTAATCACCTCCACCTTAATAACATCCCAGGCTTTCTTGTAGAAATCAACAGTAAACCCATCAGGGCCAGCAGATTTGGAACTGTCAATGGAATTCAAAGCTCTTTTAATCTCCTCCTCATCAGGATATCATTCAAGTTCAGACTGGCAATGAACTACTTGTTGTCTGCAAACAAATTGCTATCAATATGCACTCTATCAATATTGTTCCCATTCATAAGGTTATGACAGTACTGCACAGCACTTTCAGCAATCTCCTCCTCTTGTCTGAGCAAAGTTCCATTCTGGTCCTTGATGGAGTGAATAGTGTTACATTTTCTCTGGTATTTAATGCAGACATGGTAAAATTTGGTTTTTCTATCTCCTTCAGTGAATTTGGTTTTGGCAGCCTTTTGTTGAAGGAATTGTTCTTGCCACTGTACTGCATTTAAGAGTTTCTCATTAGCCTCTAGAAGAACAGCTTCATCAATCATCCCTTTGCTATGCTCCTCCCCCATATCAATCACCTCCTTTTCAACCTTATCCGCAATCAGCAGAAGGTCCCCAAAAGTGTCCCAGCTCCACTGTTTAAGAGCTTTGCCCACCTTCTTTTGATTAAGCCACAGGTTAATGAAGGGGTCAGGGTGAAGGTCATTCTTCCAATGCTCCTTAATAATATTCAAGAAGTTCAAATGTTGAGACCACACATTCAAATATCTGAAAGAGCTTTTCTAGCTTGTCACCATATTCCCAATAGAGATCAGTAAAGGCCTATGGTCAGAACCAGCTAGGCTTAAGTGAGTGATGGAGGCCTGTAGAAAATTTTGGATCCAGTTATCATTTGCAAGCACTTTATCCAACCTTTCCCACATGTCCTTCCTTCTCCAAGTAGTTGAAATCTCCTCCCACAAGCCAAGCCTTATCAATTGATCCTTGGATGAGCTACAGGGATTCCCACAGATCAGTTCTAGCAACTTTGGAGCTTCCTGCATAGACAAAAGAATCAAACACCTCCATATCCACAAAGCTAAGATTCATATGTAAGATTTGAGTATGGTTCAGTAAGATAGAGAACTTCATTTCTTTCCTGCAGAAAACCCAAATTTTGTTGTTGATATTAGTGAACAGATTGAAGCCAGGGAAGGATTTGACAAAATTTGTGTTTTTTATTGAGATATTTAAGACTTTTTAAGGATAAGGGGTGGGCAATCCCCCTTATGTTCCAGCACAACAAATTGATCATGGGGAGGGGGGAGAAGAGTAAGGTTGGAACCTGGACCTAGTCCTCCCTCTAGTTTTGTTAGAAACTTTTTTTATCTGATTGGTTGAAGCCTCCAATATTTGTAGCTCCTTTCCTTTGCCAAGATTCAGTTCTTCTGGTTTGGAGTTCTTTTTCTGCTTAGTTTTCTGAATTTGTCAATCTGACTCCAGTTCTTTATTCATTGCTTCTACCAAATTTTGGGTGGGCGGAACCACCACTAAATTCACCACATGGTTCTTTAAATTTCTGGGAGACAAGAGGTCTGGCATCACCTCCCCAACTGTCTCTACCTTTGAATGGATCTCCAAATTCTTATCCTTTGTAGATTTCTAACTAGCAAAAGTACTTATATTTTCAACTACCCTGCCACAAAGGAGAATTCTTGATGAGTGAGAGTCTCTTCTGTCCCTGCTACAGTGGGGATCTTCTTGTGCACTTCTTTACTTCCAACATTCAGGAGATTTTTGTTGGCATCAATCCTGCTGAGGGTGGTGAATTGCCCTTCTATTGGGGGGGAAGGGGGGGTTAACCTATAGCATCTCTCCCTAGTATGTCCAAACATTCTGCAATGTTGGTGATAATGGGGTCTTTGCTCCATGACTACTTCTTGTCAAAACCCCTTCAAAGTGTCCCCAATCTAAATCCTCTTAACATCAGGAAGAGTGACATCCCTTTCCACTAGGATCCTTGCGCTGGCTGGTCTGGCTTTGTTATAAGTGGCAGCATCTACCTTCAAAGGTGTACCCAAGGTGCACCCAATATTGAACAAGGCATTCAATTTAAATAGATGTAATGGCAATTTAGGTAGCTTAAACCAAATAGGCTCTGTGGGAGGTTCTTGTGAGGGTTCATACTCAGAAGACCATTTTAAAATTTTCATTTGTGTTCAAGCTATAATGATGGATTGTTTGGCAAAGATTCTGGCATAGTCCTCTTCCTTTGTAAGCTGGATTAGGAGATGCCTGCCATCCAGCAGACCTAGCTTCCAATCTTATATTTTCAAAGTGTCAAATTATTTCCTTACAAGTTCCATCTTCGGATGGCCCAAGCTAAATTTGCCAATAAGAGTAAATTGAACATCCAAGTTTAAGTCAGCAATATCCTTTTCAGATAAGATAGCAGCTGGCTCCCCATCTTCTGATCTCACAGGATGTATGCAAGAGGGAGAACCTCTCCTTGCAGCAGTGTTATGGAATTCCTGAGGAAATACTAGGAGATCAGGATCTAACAATGGGGAAGAAGGGTTTCCTACCACCCCATCATAAGTATCTTTAGTCCACTGCAAATTCATCTCCAGCGTCTCCAGAGCAATAGGGGTGGTCATGGTTCACCAACCAGCACCCCCAAAAACACAGTGAAGTTGCAAGAATCAGAATAACTTGAAATGTAACTTGTTCCAAGCCCAACCTCAGGAAGAACAAGATACAGAAGAGACAAACTCCAGGCCAAAGACAAACGCCAACTTAGAAGAGGCAAGAGAAGACTTGCAACTTCAGCAAATCAATGTAACAGTAACTCCTTCTCTAAAAATGTACAAATGGTCTATCTTTTATTTACTTTTGATGACCAAACCATCCACGTAGCATTCCACTTGGTTGTGAATGAGGTCATCAAAGATCTTTGTCATAGCTCGTTGATATGTGATATGTTACTCCGACGTTCTTCAACCCAAACGACATCACTATGTTGCAGAAGATCCCGATCGGTGTTCTGAAGGCTGTAAGTGCTGCGTGTTCTAGAGCCATCTTGATTTGGTTGTACCCCGACGATCCATCCATGAAGGAGAAAATTTCATGTGTCGAAGAAATATCCACCATCATTTCTGGTATCAACAGTGGAAATTCATCCATTGGACATGCATTATTCAAATCCTTGAAGTCGACACATACACGGATTTGTCCATTTTTCTTCTTAACAGGTACAATGTTAGTTAACCACGTGGGCTATTACTCTTCTCTTACAAAGTTAGAGTCTATTGACGTGGGCTATTACTCTTCTCTTACAAAGTTAGAGTTTATTGATTTCTTCACCTTGACAATTACTTGTTCTCTATTTCAAGTTGCATTCTTCTTGGGGCCTGTTTTACTTGGGTCATGTCTTTGTCCACCCCGATCTTATGAACCGCAACTTTTGCTGATAGTCCTGGTATTTCATCATAACTCTATGCGAAGCAATCTTTGAATTAGGTTATTAGCTTAATCAATTCTATATATTCTTCATCATTGAGTAGAGAACTTATAAATGTAGGTCGGGGTTGCTCTTCTGTCTCAAGGTTAATTTCCTTTAGTTCATCAATAGTTGATTTAATTTCTTCCTCAAATTCCGGCAAAGCATCTTCTATTAGCAGATTAGTAGAGTAATCTTCTATATCAAGGAAGTACTCTTCTGATTCACTAGTAACAATCATACAAATTTTTGAATCATCGACTGGTCTGACCGTACCAAATTTGAGACCCTCCTTCGAGTTGGGAGTTTGACTTTTAGCATCCCACAAATTTTCAAAAAGTTGTAATTTATCTTTTGGCATTTGTTTTGGCAAATGCCCTTATCAAATTAAATTTTGTACACAAGGCAAAAAGTAACCAAAATGTAATTGTATTAATTCATTAGGATCCTCATCCAAATTTACATGATTTTTAAGATAAGTAGAAGTAGAAGCACGATAAAATTTGGTCGGCTTTGAACCAGTGCTAAGGACCTTCTTGACCTCTAAATTCTCCACATTTTGAGGAAGAATCAGAGTAAGGGTCATGGTGTTCACATAGTGGTTTATCCAATCATACATTGTCTTATATTTGCTTTTCTTTGTGTCTTCTAAGGATATCTCGTACTGATGTTTCTACAATTTTGTCATCTTTATTTCATCTTCAAAACTTTATTCATCACGGATTTCATCTTTAGAACTTTCTTTATCATCAATGTTGATGGTGTTTATGGTCGGCCTAGTCTGTTCAATAATTAAATTGGTCTTTGCTCGTCCACGTCCCCGGCCTCAACCTCAGGAGAGCAAACTAAAAGAACCCCCACCAACTCGTTGCAAAAGAGTGGTGGAATATTGCTGAAGTAGAGCTAAATGGCTTTACCATTGTACTTCTTTTAAATCTTCACTTTTATTGGTCACAATTTCACAAGAGAAGACAAATTTCTTTAGAGGCGAGTAGTAGGCGACATCATCATGAATGCCAACTTCATGAATTGAAAAATGTTGTAAATCTCCCTTGATGCAATGTTCTTGTTCTTCTTTGTAGTACTTAATGCATTGGTGTAGAGATGATGGAACCATGTTGTGTTCGTGAATGTTGACCAAGTAGAGCATTGAAAGAGGTCTCAACATCGATGATATGGAATTTAGCAGTTGATACTAGTTCTTCAACCTTCATAAGCAATGTAATTGATACAAGGGCTCTTTCTCCCTTTTCATTGAATCCTCCTAGTATCATTTTATCGGTCGTAAGCTCCTGAGCTTTAATGTCTAAATAGGCTAATGTCTGTAGACTCATCAAGTTGAGTGATGCTCCAGGATCTACTAAAACTCAGGACAACACAAATTTGCCGATGTTAATGAAGATATAGAGTGGACGATTATGGTTGGCGGTACCGAGCAGTAAGTCTTCATCTGTAAAGTTTATCCCAGAATGTTCTTTCAACGAGCAAACTTCATCCGAGGATGTGTTGGCCAACTGGGCTAGGAAAATTTCTGGGTCAAGCAAAGTTGTGATCACAGACTCTCTCTCATCTCCTTTAATAGGATTAGAGCTTCGTATATGCTTAATTTGGCCGGCAACTTCTTAAGATGAGCTACCACATTGTAATCTACTTTGTATGATCCTCCAATTTTCTCTTGGTTATGTGGTTCTTGCACTGGTGGAGGTGGGGTAGCTCTCTCGAGTTACTATCTGCTTTCCTTTATCTGTCGGAGCTATTCTCAGGGGTAACACTCTCCTGCTCCTTAAGTTCACTTCTGTAACTTCTTCCTGAGATATCATTTTTGAATCTTCTGGTGTTTCTTCTATGTTAGAAAGGTCTAAGTTGATGGCAAGTGGTGTACCGTTGCGCTCGAGGATTGGTTCCTCGCACTCAGTGTTGTCGTAAGCGGTATTGTCGATGTCTTCTTCGGTCTTGCTAACAAGTTCATTGGACTCAGGTATGATTTGAGGATCATTATGGGAATCAATATCAAAGCTAGATTGGTCATAATCAATTACGTTTTCACTAAAAACAATTAAAACGTAGTCGAAATCATAATCATTATATTCATAAGACCCCGAAGGGACAAAAAGATAATCATACAAGGTCAGGGGTTCAAGGATTTTTTTCCCCAAATCCGAGACTACTAATCTAGTAAAGGCAAGCCCTATCCTACCCCCCTGCTATCAGTCTTTACGGTGGTGTTCTTCTTCTTCTTATTCTTTGACGATGCAGATCTTCTAGTGAAATCTTCATCTCTAGCTTGGCAGGCTGAAGACTCTGAACGGAGGTTTGTCTTGAAGCATACTGGATTTGGTTTAATATTTTCTTGAGTTTCTTTCAAGTCGTACTCCATCCATCTTTTCTAATATATGGGTCAATCGGAGAGATTGGCTCAGCCAAAATCATATTTAAGGAACCTTTATCAGGTGCTTTTAAATATTCTTTTGGGATCGTTATATTCACTTCCGTAAGATTTTTCTCGAGCCAATCCTTGAAGAAAAATCATTCCTCTATGGTGTGTCCAAGCAATCTGTGATACGGGCAATAATTTGGTTGATCCATCTTATCGACCTCTTCGGGTTTCTACGGGTCTATTACTCTGAACTCAAGCTTCTTCATCAGATTTCTGAACATTTTGGGTATGACTTCATCTTTGAAGGAGTACGCCACTTTCCTTTGTTCTGCAATGTAAATTTTCTTTTTCTCTATTCAGTATGATCCTCCTTGATGCAGTTGTTGGATGGACTGACTATATTGTTGTGTTTATTGTTGAGCATGCTGCAATGACAACTGACAAGAACTCTGATGAGAATTTTCTGCATATATCTACATTGGTTGTTTGCTTTTATCTATCATGGTCACTGTTCCGGACTTTTTTTCAAATATTATGGTCGTCTTGGACTTTGATTTCTTCGCTTTATCTTGGGAATCCATATGTTTGACTTCTTCTTGAAGATTGCTGACTTTGCTGAGTAGCTTCTCAAAGAATTTGATGGTGAGTCCCTTGAGCATGAAAACCACTGGCCCGTGGATGCTCTTGAGTAAGATCTCAATTCCATGATGTGCAAGTAGCTGAGGTTCGCATTTCATGCTAAGGTTTCTCCACCACAAAATATAGTTCACTAAAGTTTCTTAGGCTTCTGCTTTTCTATTACGAGATTGTCGGCACTATTTTTGGTGTGGAAACACATGATGTTGCGCTCCAGCAAATCTCTTCATGAAGAATTGTTCTAACTTGGTGAATGTCTTAACTGATTTATTGGGTAGTTATACATACCAATCAAAAGTGATCCCTAACAGGCTGCTGACAAATTGTCGAAAGAGTAAAGCTTTGTTTCCTCCTGTATTACCACAACTGGCTCTAAAATGTGCTATGTGTTGCCTGGGATTTTCAGTCTCATCAAATATCTTAAAGTTTGGTGACACAAAACCCTTAGGGTAGGGTACGGCATCAAACTCCTCCTGGTAAGGTCTGCCCTTCAAAATCAATGCACCACCCTTAGATTGGGTTAAGGCCTCCCGAACTTGTTCGACCCTTTGCTTAAACTCCTTCTCTGGCATGACACTCAATGAAGAATCTTTCTTTTGTTGATCATCTCTATTTACTAAGGCGGCTTCCGTTTGTAATGTGTATAATCTCCGGTTGATTGACTTCTGGAGAGGCTAATTGTGGTGGTTGAGACTGTCCCTGAACTGTGGCCATGGCAGTCATGGCAGTAGCCATCTCTTCCATTCTTTTCTCCATTTGGGTGATTTGCTCATCCCATAGAAAGATAGCCCTGTGCAGCTCATCTACGGCATTCTCTTCGATGAGAGGTTGAGCGTCGCACGCAGATGCAGCGTGTCTAGTCTCGATGACATGTACATCCATGAAATCTTCCTCATGTTAATCATTGTAGTTAAAATCTTCATCATCATCATTGATGGAAACTCCATATTCTCGATCCAGCTCGAAAATCTCAACCCTGAGCTTTTTGACATTCTCTTCGATTATTGATTCTTGTAGTATTTTTAGATCTGGAGGACTAGGCAAGATATCGTCCACTTACTCATCCATCTCACTAGCAATTGCTGCGACAATGTTGGATATTTTGGGCCCTTACTTCATTCCATGATCCTGCTATGTACGCTTGTTGGATCGTATCGATATAACAAACTTGGGTACACATACCCTTTTCTTTAATGGTGATTCCTTGAGACGAGGTGTCTTGGTAGGGACATCATCATGTCGAAGAGAAGTATGCTCTCCATGGTGCATACCAGATACAATACTTGGTAACCTCTTCGTCTTTTCCTTTGTGATTTTAAGAACATCCTTGAGGTTGGTAGTCTGTAGAAATCTTAGACCCAGACGTGACTTAACTGGTCGACGTCCTGTGAGTCTAGTGATAGAAAAATCAATAGCATCAATTGTGGTTTCAACTCGGCTTCTCAAGCAAAACCAGACGGGAATGCGAGTAGGCAAAGCCTTGGTTGATTTCTAAGAGTGTCTAGCAGATCTGACGTCCTTTAAAATTTCTTTCTTCATGCGAGGGGATATTGCACGTCCCACTCTTTTAAGTAACTCGCCAACTAAACAGCCTTCTTTGACAGCTAACCTCTGGTAAAATAAACTGACTCGGGTGATAGGAGCAGACTTCTTCCTCTCTCCACCATGTCCATGAGGTGAGCGTAGCGTAGCGGCAATCTTCTAGCTACTCTTGTACCTATTAGTGGGCTTTAGAAGCCCTTCGAGCCTTCCTGTTACGGTTTCTCCTTTAGATTCGGGTTAACAGTGCAGTCCTCAAACTTGATCTAATTTCGAATACTGACGACAAGACAACCGATCCCTCAGTTGGGTCTTCAACGATCATGACTTCTTTTCCCTTAGTAGAAGCAGGAACAGCAGGCTTGGTAGGTACCGTGGTGGCAGTAGTCTTCACCTTCTTATAAGAAGGGAAATCCTGAGGGCAGTTCAGGTTGAACTCGGCAGAAGGTTCTTGAACCTCTGGAATAGCGACTTTCATTATGACGAACTGGGATTTTTCGAGAATGACCTTGAGATCTTTGATTCGTGCTCCAAACTTGATGGTGGTAGCGACATTGAAGGCATCACGGCTCGTCGGCAGGTTGCAGGAGAAAGTGAGCGTTGGAAATTCCATTTCAGTGGCTTTGAAAAATAAAGCTCTGGGGTTAGCTATTCGGCCAATACCTTGTAATTTTAGTGTGAGCACTAAAAATTAACTAAGGTCAATCTGTAGACCGGGTAAGTCTTTTATTTAATTTCTGGAAACTTTAAGATTTACCAACAATGGTTTGAAAATAGAAAGATGTAATTAATATAAGGAGAATTAAAGAGCACGCGCAACACGACACAATCTGATTTAATTTATAAAATAACAAATCAAACTCAAAGGGGAAAAGTGAAGTTCAGGACCCAGTGTAGGACCAAATTAACAACGCACAATGCCCCGTAGAACTAGTCCACAACTACACCTATTGGGGGTCCAACCTCACATGAAGATTAAAAAGTCCTTAATGGCCTCCTGAACCTCCCTACTCAAAGGTTGTTGAACAGACGGTCCTGAAGTCCAAAAGATTTGACCGTACTTTCCCAAGAGAAAAATGGGTAAAGCATATCAACGAAAGAATGGTAATTTGGTCCAAGGGGGACATGTAAACATTACTGATGTATGAAGATAATATTCCCTGATTTAAATGGAGAGAGAAGCTAGTCCCCAGCAAAGTCGCCAGGAGCTATCGACACTATTTTTGGGTTGCAGGAGTAGTTGCCCGTTGAAAGCTATTGGCAGCCGGAATTGAAATCACATTGCCCACTTTGGAAAGGCATTTAATTTACATATATATTTATATTTTTAGAAAAATATAAAATTGAACTGACCACAGTTTAAATGAAAAAGCACTATACCTCAAACCCTGCATCTATCCCGAAAGACAAACACAAGACTTGAGAATGAGGCTCGATCAAGTAAACTACGAAATATATGACATCCATTTGGCCTGTGAAATCATTTTATTTTCTGACAAGTTCCCCTATTTAATACAAAAGATAAATAGGGTTTATATTAACCTGAGTTCAAAAAAGCTTCTTATAAGGGCAAGCCTTTATAGTTAATTACATCTTAGATAACCGAAGTCACCTAAGAAAACACTCGATCAAAATCAGGGAATATTATCTTCAAGGAATTCAGAAGGATATGACTTTTTGATGAAATAGGACAAAGAGGTGTGAAAGGGAAATGGTTCAAATTTGGAAAATTTATTGTAGAATCCAAAGGATGAAGAACTAGGGATTATCATAGATCTGGAGGAGAACCTCGATGACTTCCAAGTCTATCCTATGGTTTGGCTTCAATTTAGAGGAGAAATTATTTGAATGTTTCATTCTGCCAATTTTATTAATTTAGGGCTTACATTTGTGTGAAACGATCACACAAATAGCCTGGAAGATGTGAGGATTTAGGTCATGACAAACGACAACCTCAGAATCCTAAGACGAGTTAGGGCTTATATTATACAGCAGAACCGTAAAAATGCCTAAAGATAAGTTGAGGATTTATGTTGCACAAGCAAACAACCTTGAAGTCCTATGGATTGGTTGTTTAGATCTAAGAAAAGATATATTTTTGTAGATCCTCTTACTGCTGGAGAAGGCCATGCTGCCCACAATGTTAGTTCCAAGCTCCTCGTCATGATGAGTTTGAGTTTTCTAGTGTATTAAGTTATGATGTCAAATCAGATATTCCTATGGTTATGGTTCTTTAAATGTTATGGGGCATATTAAAGTTGATTAGAGGGACACCGATTAGGATCCCACAGTTCCCTCGTTCTGGCATCACTATTTTTATCGGATTCACTTAGTCTAAATGGACTTACCAAACTCAACTTAATGGGTTTCATACTTTCATTTAGACCATGGGAAGCTTCGTTAGCAACCGTAGGTTGCCTCCTCCAAGATATTCCCTATCATCTGATAAAGACATCTTAATTTAGTTGTAGTTGTTGTTTAGTTGTGATATTTATGATTAAATTTTGAGTTGTTTTATATTTTGAATGTTGTGGCAATGAATTTTATCTTGGTTGATTTTAGTTTTGGTTTGGGTTTCACGACTATCCTAAAAATTTTTCTAACTATTTTTGTTTTCATGCAGGGTGTCATTGTTGTTTAACATGCAAGTTTTGTAAGCATAAAAATACAGTGTAGAAAGTACAAGAAAAGGTGGTACTATAAACTATAAAAGCGTACCTAGTGAGTCTTCTCGTTCCACCACCTGAAAGGTCAGTACTTGCTAGGCATGTATATAATGTTGTGAGGAATTTAAATTGCATGAGTAGATGAAGGTTTAGTTACCAAACCCCAGACTATGATTTTATTGAGTCTTAGAAGATCCTAGTAGATAATTTTAAAACAAAATACCAAAAAATCAATTTGTCCTCCAAAAAGATTTCAAAATGCTTCAAAATGCTTGAGGCATGTCCCCAGATCACTTTGAAGATCTCTTGAAATATTCCGAGTTCATTTTTGACTTATCATATTGTTCCATTAATCATCTGAGGCTAGAGATGACTGCCGTGTTGCTCAGTGAAACTTAACAATTTAATTATCCTCAAGATAGGGTACTCGATTCAATTGATGTTTCATCTAAAAGTTATGTGTGTGGGTGCTCCTAAGGCAAGTTTAGGTTATTTAAGACTGTGGTGCCCACATTTAAGGTCAGGCTTGTAGTGTTTAAGCTTGTAGTGTTTAAAGATGTTAGTCACCAATTATATCATCTTCTAAATCCAATCAATTGAGTTTAGAAATTGAGCCTAGGTCACTACTAAGCCTTTAATAATCATAATAGGTGAAATGGTGATTATCAAGGTTTCGATTTAAGTAATCATATATCCATATCAAATGGTCAAACCATCCTCAACTTTGTTCATGACAGAAGCAAACTACATCTTTCCGACTTAAGCCCCTCACTTAAGAATTTTCTGATCTCAATTGACTTCCAGGTCATGAAGGGTGGGAGAATTATGACCTTGTTGATGTTGTGCAAGGGTGGTGAGTGAGCTTCTACCTCTTAACCCCATTGTATTTCAATCATCCAAACATTTTGAGGGATCAAAGCCAACAATTTTGGGTTTAGGGCCTGTGAGTGATTGTGGGTGAAAATGAGTGCAAGTGACTGAACTAACTCTAGACCAACACCTAAAGTCAACTTTAAGGTCAAGCAGTCTTATAGGGACCCTCCTTAAGATCCTATATACTGACTCGACCTACAAAGTGCTAGAGGTTAGGACCAATATGTAGAGCTTCAAGTTAAGCAAAGAGGAGTTTAGAGTTTTTAATGGTGAGGGTTCCTTTTCTAGTTTTCTTGGAATAATCAATAGGAAATTCCTACGGCTAGACCCTAGGCTACTAAAGAGGGAAAACTAAACCTCAATCAAAAGTAAGTTCAACATGGAGAAATATGTCTCTCTAAACATTTCGGAGCATCCTCGTTTGGTTCTTAAATCTCTTCTCTCTCTACTTCAGTCTCTTTTTGAACTCTACCTTTCAATTCTCTTCTGCTTATGAGTTGAACGGCTTTTAATTATTTTTTTATTCTAGTCTTTTGAATTTACTTCTGTATTACTAGGAAGTGTTCCTCGGGATCTGTTACTAAATAAATTTGCTATTTGTCCCAATTGATTCTCAATATTTCTAATTGTAGCTCATTGACTTTATAATTGATTTCTCATTTGCATCACCACTTCTTCTATAGACAAATTCTTCTCCTTAAATTGTGGATTACTGTTGAAACCTAGAGGATAAGTATGTCTATAATTATTTTTTCTTATTTTTTCTAGTTTCCCAATGGATTTATTTGGTTATTCCCCCATTGTTGATTACTACCACCTGAAGTATTATTCCAGTTAAAGTAAGGATGGTTCTTCCAACCTAGATTATAAGAATTTGAATATAGGTTATTCTGCTTATTATTTATGGCATTCAAAGTCTCTAATGATGCTTAAGAATCTACTATTTGTCTAAATGAATTCTCTTTGATCATGGGAATATGGAAATTGGTTGAGAAAAATTCATTCCAAATTGGTCTAACTTTCTTGAAATTGTAGCAACTTGATTTGCTAACATGGCTAAAGCATCAGCTTCATTAATATTGGCTACTTTC
The DNA here is from genome assembly GCF_001263595.1 of Phalaenopsis equestris. NCBI lineage: Eukaryota > Viridiplantae > Streptophyta > Magnoliopsida > Asparagales > Orchidaceae > Phalaenopsis > Phalaenopsis equestris. The sequence goes on from NW_018164540.1 coordinate 27,427, forward strand.
TTATATTTACCCTTTCAGAAGGCCATTAAAAATTATTTGTAGTTATTTTTTCAATTAAAGCATAAGCGTCATTTTTACATCAATGAACCACCAGCAGTGGCATCAATAATAGATCTACGAGATCCAGTTAATCCATTGGATCCAACTATTCCATTATAAAAAGTTTAAATTATTAACCAATCTGGTATAGCATAGTGTGAACACTTTTTTAAGAGTTCCTTAAATTATTCACCTGGTATAGCATAGTGTGGACACTTTTTTAAGAGTTCCTTAAATTATTCACCTGCTTCATAAATAGATTCCCCTTCAAACTGACCAAAAGATGTAGTATCATTTCTAAGCTTCACATTTTTTTATGGTGGAAATATTTAACAAGGAATTTCTGCGCTAAATGACTCCAAGTTCTGATAGATCCAATTGATAATGAATGTATCCATATTTTACCTATATCTCTAGGTGAGAAAGAAAAATAATCTAATTCTAATAGCATCATTTGATATATTTAAATGTAGCACACAATTCTAAAAAATTGGCAAGATGTAAATTTGGATCTTCAGTTAGTGCTCCCCCAAAATGATTATTTGATACCATGTGGATAATAACAATTTCAAATGAATTAGCCAGTACGGTGGATTTTTTAATACTATAATGAAGTTCATCTACCGTAGGGTTTGCAAAATCTCTTAAACGTCTAAATTCTTCAATTTTTTGATTTTTCAATATTTTGATTATTTTGATTTTTCATTTCTTGTAATTTTTCAATAATTTTTAATTATTTAATTTTTCAAATAGTTCTTTCCAATTCAGAATCGTAAAGCACAAGTTTTGTGGAACCTGAACTATTCATACATTATTATAAAATACATATAAAATAAAATAAAATAAAAACATACAAACAAAAATTTAATATATATATATATATATATAAACAACACTACAATATTCCTATAATAAATCTTAACGTTTAAATAAGATTATGTAAAAATAGAAAGTTTTTTTTGCTTTCTAACAACTTCATTTTTTTATTTTTTTTATTTTTTTTCCTCATAAACTGCACCAAAAACTTAATCCCGAATTTTTATATAGATGTAAAATTACAAATGCATGCGATTATATGCTTAATTTCTTTAATAGTTATTCTTAATTTGCAACAAAGTTAGAAATTTGATCTAAAGCAAAATCTAGGTAAGTTTTCCACTATGAAACAAATAAGAATACCATTATAATATTTAAATATGGGATACTACGCAAGTATACGTATCTTTATCAAGTAATATAGGACTTTTTGATTAAGCCTCGAATATCGAACCGAGAGGGAAGACAAACGATATGCACTTAAAAAACCAGAAAATTTAGATGACAAAAATCTATTTAGTAAAATATTCTTACTTAAACTTGAGATGCTAAAATAGGAATGAAAATTTGATTCTTTTTGTAATTTTTGTTTTATGAAAATAAAGTAAACAACTAATTAACTTAACTAAATATTTACAAGATGAAGGTTGTATAAGTAAAATATCTTTTTCCTTATCATAAATGAGTAATAATTATAATAATTCTATTGTGGAAGTATGCTAATTGTGTTGTCTCAAATATGAACAACAATATTCTTCACTCTTACTAGAGATGCTATAAAGAATATTGACTAATCTATAGTTTGAATAATCTTAAAGACCAGTTAAGTAGGGAAGATACTAGCTCTCACTCTAGAGTTCCCTCTTCTCCCTCCACCTAGGGCTAATATCTCGTATCAAAACCTAAAATTATAAATCAAATTGGGTGCTTTAGCCTATCACTCTAAAGTCCTCTAATTCTACACCATTAAAAAGTTTATTTCCGTATTTTTTTATTTCCGTATTTTTTTTGCACTCAACCCATGAACTACATTCTCATTCATGAAACGATATGTGATTCTAATTATTTTTTAACTGAAACAATATCATCTCAGATCTTACATGTTCTCACAACAGGTATTAACATCTTGATTTTCCAAATCAAGAAGTAAATGAAGTGCAAGGTTTCAAATCATCACTTCTTCCAACATTAAAGTTTAATACTTCACACAACTTCTTTTAAACACTTAATCACTTATCATTTTAAGGAAAAAGATAAAGAAAACTACTCATAATCCATGGAGAAAGCATAACCACACATAAGTTTAAAAGTAGAAATTATGCACACAAATCTAGATTAAAACCAAGTGTAGTCACAAAGATAAACACTTATATCAAATCCTCTCCACCATGTGATCTAGATATTAATTCTAAATATTGAATACTTCATATTAAATCTAAATACCTTAAACATGAGTTCTAAACATGGAATACATCACATGTGATTTAAATAATTTTAACATGAGTTCTAAATATGTAATACATCACATGAAGTCTAAACAACCTAAACATGAGTTCGAAACACATGGAATACATATAAGCATCACATAGAATCTAAATATCTTAAACCTGAGTTCTAAACACATGGATTACAAAAATAAAGATCACATAAATTCTAAACACGTGAAAGACACATATAAGCATCACATAAAATCTAAATATCCTTAATATGAGATTTAAACATATCAAATACACATAAAAAAATACATGAAGTCTAAACACATGGAATACACATAACAAAGTTGCATAAAGTCTAAATAATATAAACATGAGTTTTAAACTTTTGGAATACACATATAAGCATACATAAAGACAAAATACCCTTTAAATGAGTTTTAAACATATGGAATACACATATAAGCATATTTCAAGAAACTTAGTTAGTATACATGTGAAACCCTTTTTTCTAAGAACTAAGTCTGATGGGGAAACTAAGTTTTGGTGATGGTGATGTACTTGTGATTTTGTGAGTAGTTATTATGTTTTGCGGTAGTAATTGTGTTAATTGTGTTGTTTATTGTAGTTAGTTAGTCTCTGCTGAGCTTAATTCTGTATCTTGAGAAGGTTTAGAATATAGCTAACTTGTTACTTAAAAGTTGCAAGTTTAAAATTTTCAATTTACTACCAGATATTTTTTCTTTATGTTGCAATTATGTATGTTTATTTGCATTTGCTTTTATATTATACTTTTATATTATACTCCACTGCATAGAAGTTCAATGAATCTCTATATGTTAAGTAAATTAAAATTTGATCAATTTAATTTTCATTCTTATTTTCAATTTTTGTACTTGCATATTAAGGCTATAAAAATTCTTGCAATCATGTTATTTTCAGTTTCATTCCTCCCTATTTATATATGCTGCTAAAATGTCTTATTTTATTAAAAATTTAAGTTTGTGGAGTCATTCCTCCCTATTTATATATGCTGCTAAAATGTCATATTTTATTAAAAATTTAAGTTTGTGGAGGGGGGATGAAGAATTTTCTAAACAACTTAAGAATTTATTTATTCTCAAATGTATTTCAAATAAATTTAAATTTGATTTGAAAAAAAATTAAATGTATTTCAAATAAATTTGAATTTGATTTGAAAAAAAAAATTATGTATATGAAGTTATATTAGGGAAGTAAAATTTTAATATAGAAATGAGTAAGTTTTTTTAGTGTGGAAATGATAAATATTGTGTAACTATATTTAGTAGGAGAAATTGTATTTTTGAAAAATGTAGAAGAGTTAGACTTTTATTTTTAAAACTTAAATTTCTTTTATTAAAAATAATTTTTAAAACTATTATTATATTCTTAAGATTTATATCAAGACTATGCTTTAGAAAAGGAAGAGTGGAATTCAAAATCATTAAAGGTCTATTCAGATATAGTAATTCTTGCCTAGAAAAGAAAAAGAGAAAGAAAAAAAAAAGAAAAAAGTAAAGAAAAGAAAAATTGAAAAAGGGAGGAGAAGCTTGAGGATTAGTGTCTAATCAAAAATTGGTTCCACATCTGATCTTTCTTAAGTATAAGACTTAAGAAACTCTTAAGCTTAAGGATATAATATCGTAAGTAAAATTATGCTTGATAAAAATTTTTAAGTGGAGATGATAAACTGCCTAAACTCTATATTTGGAGAATCTACAATATTTCTAAATTTGATAGAAACGCGTATTTTCATATTTTTTAAGATTAAAAATTTCTAAACCTTAAGTTGGTCTCATTTACTAATATTTTTTCTAAATTGGATAACTATATTTCTACATCAAAATTTTAGAAAATCCTAAAGAAACTCATATACATCATCTACTTATTTAATTTTTAAAGATTGAAGGGTCACTTAAGGATAAGTAACATTTTAAGTTTGGGGGATTTTGATACACCTAAAATATATAAAAATTTTATATACGTTATTATGCCTATTTTTGAGATATTACACTTTAATGAAAAGTATTTGTGTATTTTTCTTTCAAGTACAATCAAATGGATGAAAAATGATAAAAGAGTTGAAAAAGGGTCAAATTTAGAGCAAAAAAGAAGAAGATGCAAAAATGAATTGAGGCGCATAATTGCCCAGGATTGGCGCTCACGCGCCAGTTATATAGAGAGCCGCTCTTAAGTGTCAGGTGCCCTACGCTTAAGCGTCAGATATAGTTATTTAATGATTAATTGACTTTGGATGAATTTTGAAGAGGTGTTTGAAGCAACCCTTGGTAAAAAACGTGGGAAATAGTCCATGGACACGAAAATTCATTCAAATGGCTTTTGAAAGGAGGCAACTTCTAGAAGATCATTAAATGGAGACACATTTTGAAGAGACACGAAGGCAGCTTTTGGATTTTTATAAAAAAACTTGGATCATCAAACAAAAAAGCCTAGCTAATCCACATCAAACAACCATCATCCATCCAAGTAACTGCTGCCACCACCGTCGGCCACCTTTTTATTTTATTTTGAGTTTTAGTTTGTATTGTGAGTGAAAGAAAAGAATTTAAAGGAACTTCAAGAAATTTTGTGGAAAGGATTTGAGATAAGTGTCTATCTTTATGATTACATTTGTTTTTAATCTAGAATTCTTGTTTATAATTTAGATTTCTTGTTTGTGTGTATGATTTCTCCTTTTAAACTCATGTGTGGTTGTGTTTTGTCCATGAATTCTGAATAGTTTTCTTTATCTTTTTCCTTATAATAATAAGTGATTAAGTGTTGAAAGAAAGTTGTGTGAAGTATTATACTTCAATGTTGGAAAAATTTGGGTTGATTTGAAACCTTTTACTTCATTTACTGCTTGATTTGGCCAATTAAGATGTTAATACCTGTTGTGAGAACATATAAGATCTGAGATGGTATTGTCTCAGTCAATAAATGGTAATAATTTCAATTGATTTCATGGATGAGAATATAGTTCATGGGGTTGAGTGCAAATAAATGGAGAAATAAACTTTCGTGGGTGTAGAATTAGAGGACTTTAGAGTGATAGGCTAAAGCCCCCAATTTGATTTATAGTTTTAGATTTTGATACGAGTAGTTAGCCCCCAGGTGGAGGGAGAAGAGAGAACTTTATAGTGAGAGCTAATATCTTCCCTACCTAAACAGTCTTCAAGACTATTCAAACTATAGATTAGCCAATGTTAGCCAATGTTCTTTATATCATCTTTAGTAAGGGTACAAAATATTATTGCTCCTATTTGATATAAGACAATTAGTATACTTCTACAACAAATAATTTGTACTTATTGATTCATGATAAGTGAAAAGATATTTTATTTATATTGTCTTCATCTTGCAAGTATTTAGTTAAGTTAATTAGTTGTTTACTTTTTTTTTCATATATAAAAAATTACAAAAAGCATTGAACTTTCATTCCTATTATAGCATCTTGAGTTTAGGTAAGAATATTTTGCTAAGTAAAATTTTGTTATCTAATTTCTCATGTTTTATAAAGTGCATATTGTCAGTTTTCCCTGTGGGTTTGATATTCAGCGCTTCATAAAAAAATCATATATTACTTGATAATGATACATATATTTGCATAGTATCCCATATTTAATTATTATTATAATTGTATTCTTCTTTGCCTCATATTGGACAATTTACCTAGCTTTTGCTTTGGATCAAGTTTTTGGCTTTGGTGCAAAGTAGGAATTACTATTAAGGAAATTAAGCATATAATCACATACATCTCATTTTACATCTATATAGAAAATCAGGATCAGTATAACAGCGAGTTAGGGAGAGATTTAGCCATGGTGGAAGGAGAAAGAAGAGAGGGAGACAGGAAAAAGGTTTGTGTGAGTGTTTTAGCCTATGGACAAAAAGGATGTGTATGTGGGTACATATGAGTGTCTCAATCTTTGGTAAAAGAGGGTGATGTGTCTGTTTTTGTGAGGGTCTTAGCCAAGAGTATAGGAAGAAGAGAAGTGTATGTGAGTGTGTGTGTATTTTATCCATGGAAAGAAATAAAGGAGAAATTGAATCTAAGTCCTAGGGTTTTCAGCCTAGGGTAAGTAAAAGGGGAGAAGTTTATGTGATGAAGAGCATTTGATGGACTAGAGAGGAAAAGAAGAAATTTTCTTGGTAGAAGAAGTACAATACTAAAAAAATTAAAATTTATAAATAAAAAAATAAAAATATGTGAATATATCTCGTCTTTTTTTTTGCTTAGATGAAGAGATGAAAGGAAGTATTTTGCTCTTGTTTATATAGATGAAGAGAAAAGTAGTATTCCTTAAGGTTTTGGCCAAGACGTGGAAGAAGGAGAGGGAAGGGAATGATATTAGCTAAGGGAAAGA
>NW_018164540.1:34408-61187 GCF_001263595.1 Phalaenopsis equestris
AAGAGAAGGGAAAAAAGAATTTTAGCTGAGGAGAAAAGTGGAGAAAGGAGAGTTGTTTCAACCATATAGAGAAGAGGAAAGGAATGAACAACTTCTCTTTCTAACTGTGGCATCCCTTTTATTGTTGAGAACTAGAAATGTTTGAGATCAGGAGAGGACGGAGGTTCAAATTGGATCAAAATTTGGTGAAGTAAAGTGACATTTGGGAAGTGCCCAAGCAGCTGGTGGGAGGCACGAGACTCATGGTCTCTCAGATTGGAATACCTGAGAGAAGGAGATGTGAGACACATGGGCTCCACTTTGGGTGAATATGGAAAAAAAATTACCTTGGCAAATTTGGCTAAGAAAATTAAGAGAGCATAACGGTGAAGTTAGTTTTGGTCAAGGTGGATTACTTCATGAGAAATTTAAATTCAAAATGTGGGCCCAATTATAGGAGAGAGAAAATTTTAAGAATTTTTTTATGGAAATCTTTATGTATTTTAAATTGATTAAGTTCAATACTTTGGCTGAATTTTACATTAGATTGAGTTTGATATTGATTTAGACCTAATCTGAGGTATTTTCGAGATTATTTTTATGATTATAGTTATGATTATCCTAATTATCATCTTTATTATCATAGTCCTGACATACAACCCAATAAAATCTGCATTGGGTATGCAAGGCTCATTTCGAAGGTTTTGTCAATACGCTTGTTCAGTTCAATTGGAAAAGTAATGCTTCGATAAAAAAAATTTATGTAGGTGTAATTTTTGTTCATGAAAAGTTGAAGCAATAAGTTTTATGTAAAACTATCTTTGATCTATATCAAATCTTTTTGCATGTTTTTCTTATGTGAGAATGAATATCATATAACTTTTATAATAAACTTTCAAGCTTTATGGTGATCTATGGTAAAGAAAAGATATTTTTTGGTGTATTTGGATAAATCTAATTTTTAGTTCAATTTTAGGGTTTGATGAAGTTGTATGCTTTAAATTCCATTTTAGTTAGGTTAATTTCAGATTTTTTTCAGTTAGATTTGCACTAGCTTTACTTTATGTGAGGGTTCAAGTTTTGGCTTATCCAGATTTAGTTCGGTCATTATGCAAAACTAGGAGATGGTTCTAGGACCGGATCAGATTGGATGAAAACCAAAGGGAAAGGTTGACAAAAAAGTGAGGTACACAGATTTAGATATAAATAGATGTTCAATGTCAAAGTAAGAGCTTTAAAATTTTGAGCATTAAAGCAACCTAATACACCTAAAATTATTGTATATTGATTATGAAGCCTTGCAAGTTTTACAAAATCGAAGGAAATTAAGATGGATGAATTTGAGGTGGATCATTTACATGTAAAAATTTAATTTTGTCCTTAAATATAAATCGAGTCTGAGAAATAATGTGGCAGATGCTCTTAATCAAGGATTTAGTCTATTAATGTTTGTTAAAATTATACTTACAGGGATAAATTCTATCTGAGAACAAAATGACAAATATGAATATTCACCCAAAAATGGTAGAGTTGTATCAATATGTCACCATGTGTGAAATGCTCAATAGGTTATTTGTTCTGAGACAACAGATTTTGAAATCCAAATACATCGTTATGAATTCATCTCTTCCATGTCATGTATATTTGTGGGTTGGCTACTTTAGACACAATCAGCCTGTAGCTCTAGGTGCTGCTTCTTTTTTCTTGGACGGACTGCATAAGGATGTATGTTGCTTTATAGAATGTTGTACTATTTCTTAAGGTAATAAAGGGCTTTACAAAATGGTGATTTACATTTATCATTACATATTCTAGATATAATTTATGAGGAGTTGAGTTTCGATTTTATTCTCGACTTTCGAAAGACCCAAAAACGATTGATTTTGTCAGGGTGGTAGTGGACTGATATTTAAAATCTTTATATTATATTGTCTGGCAAAAATAAATTTGATGCTGGTAATATCACTCATCTTTGCTCTATAAACGACATTCTCCATGGATTGCTAAAGAGTTTGACATCAGATAGAGTCGCCAAGTTCATGAGTTGCTTTTAGCAGGAGTTATGGAAACATATACATACAAAGCTTTGAATGAGCTCGGTTTACCATCACATAACAAACCAACAAAGAAAACGTCATAAACAAGATCTCAAACAATATGATGTTTTGTCTATCTAGAGACCAACCCAAGAAAATGGGATGAAGAGTTAATCCAAGTTTGTAGTTTTCTTAAAATTCAGAAACAAATAGATCCACTAGATACTCTCATTTTAGTATTGTGTATACTAGTGCCAAATAATACCATAGACAAAGCGAACCTTCCCTATTCAAGGAATCCTTGTTTCTTATTACACATTGATGATAGAAAATGTTAAAACCAAGCTTACTGATAGTGTCCAAAACTACAAACAACCGTTGTACAAGAAAAAATGTTACAAAGAATTTAATGTAAGATATATAGTAATGTTATACCTATGAAACAAAGAGTTCTAGGTTTGTAGTTACGCAAAACACAAGCCCAACAAATTGGTTACATTTCCTATTATCGAAAAAATCATTGAAAATGCTTATTTTGTTGCATTTCTATTGGATTTAAACATATCATCCACATTCAGCAGTACTGACATCTACAAATACCACCCAACAGCTATTGTCCTTACAATAGAGCTCGAGTCAGAGTTCTTCTGAAGCAAAGGAATAATATGGTGTACTAGGTGTAGCTTCTTCAAACAACACTCCATGCATTTCATCCCACTTAAAGATAAGTTATCAAATTTTAACGGTTTATTTGAAACTTCACTTTATTATTATAAACTTGTTTGGTATTGGTTTTAGTTCCTACTTTGTTATACATAGTTGCTTTGATGGGGGTAAACATAAAAAATCATGGAATGCAAATATTTCATTTTTTTAACTTGTGAAGAACTTGAGCGGAAAATAATTAATGTTCATCCGGATGATGCCCAAGTTATGACATTTTGACAAGATTCCATTTTTTATAAAGCAGTTCTCCGAATAAAGAAAAGAAAAAATGTTGGCACACTTATAAAAATAACAGCATATTTAGAGACTTTTAAAAAAATGATTCCATGATTTGTTTCCATTGAAAGGAAACAAAAATTATATTATTGAAAACACAAAGTCAATATTTTATGTCAGACAAAGCATCGATCAAAATTTTCTACTATTCGATAGGTTCTTACAAGAGGTCAATTTATAATCATAAAACAATCATATTGATATGTTGTCAAGAGATTATGTTAAAACTAACTACTCCCAAAATGTTGTGCTAATCAACCCTTTTGTTTCAATAAAATAATTTGCCTGGATGCATTTAAATATACATAATTATAATCAGTTTTAGTTGATTTTAATTTTGCTCAGTTCAATTTAATTTTGGTCAACTGAATTAATTGAGTTTGATCAGAACAGCACTACTTTATTTAAAAATTCATTTGCTGCCATAAAAAAGCAGTAATCACTATACTTCTACTTGTGATTAAGCTACATCTTCTACAACCATTCAAAATCCAGAAAATAAATCAAGCAAATAATTCATAAGAAAATTCTTTTAATAAAAATGCCGCTATATTTTTCAGAATTTACATGGGAGTTTCAAACGGGTTTACATAAACACCAAAGCTTGTAAGTATTTCTGATGGCATATATTATAGAATGTAACTTTAGAAATGTGTGTGGGTTTGTGTTTATTATTAGGCTAACTTAAGTTGGGAAGGATAAACTTGTTTTTTAATAGCAAACAGCTAAAGTGGCCGTTACGTGCCCGAATAAATTTTGGCATGCTCGCCCACACATTAGCATAAAAAAATTTATCTCAAGTTTTGATGCTGGCAACATGTATTAATAGAATATTAGTGCTTGTATTTAGTATATGATAGAGCAGAAAACATTGAAGACAAGTCATAAAAGCGGATGACAAATGGTGAGCCTCTTGATGAGAGCGCGTATGCAGTCCAGGTGATCAACGTTTTTAGGAATTTTTTATTTTAGAAGTTGGCAGGGATCACTTTTAGGATTATTTAATTATTTCTTTTATTTCCTTTTATTTAAAATTTTTTATTTTAATTAAAATTTATCTAGAATTTCAAAAATTATAATATATTTAAAAGACGATAGTTTTAAATAAAAAATAATAATATGTGGTCAAAAAAGCTCGTTGTTTGGGAATGACTCGTGTTCGGCTCGTTTGCTAAGTTAACGAGCCAAATACGAACAAATATCTGTTCGCTCGTGTTCTTCTCGTTTTTGGCTCGAAATACTACTAATCAATTATATATAAAGATATTTGATGAGTAGTATTTAAAAAAAAAATTAATTGACTACAAGACTACAAATATTTATAATCAATTAAAAATATTAATTAAAAAAATAGAATAAAAATTATTAAATTAGATTCAAATGATGTTTTAATAAAAACAATAATTTTTAAATCTTGCCCCAATCCTTAACATCTTATGACTAGGTGATTAGGGTTGTCAAAACGACTCTTTATTCGTGAACGGCTTGTGTTTGACTCGCTAAGCAAACGAGCCGAATACAAACACACTTTTTGAGCTCGAAATATAAAAGAGCCGAACAAGAGCTTTTGAGCTCGAAATATAAAAGAGCCGAACACGAACACACTTTTTGGCTCAGCTCGTGTTCGGCTCGTTTACACCACTAAATATGTGACTACTGAACTGAATAAATATTTTTAAAAAATATGAGCTCAGCTCGTGTTCGGCTCGTTTACACCCCTAAATATGTGACTACTGCACTGAATAAATATTTTTAAAAAATATGAAATAATTTAAGCAGGCTCTAGCTAGGCTTGTTGAATCTCAGACGAGGTCCGGGAAACACTATATAAGGTAAACCTCTTTGATGCTTTGCTAGAGAGAAATTTGAACTTCTATTCTACAAAATAAACTTTTTTAGATTAATATATTTATGATAGCTTTAGTTGAGGAAAGATCCACCAATATGCTTTTTGTGCCAAACAACCTCAATCAAAGTGATATTCTTCTTTATTTGTTGATATTTGTTAAAATTTAAATGAATGATTTTCTAGTTTACTAGAAATTTCGATTTTATCAATTACATATGCAGATGCATGGATTTAGGTAAAGCCAATGAAATACAGTGAAAGCAATAATAGCTAGGGATATAAGGCTCCAGAAAGCAACTCGTTCCAAGGTCTCTAAAACCAGTTACCCAGGCTCGCAGATGTAGGGTTTTATTTTAAATTGTATTTATTAGATTATAATGTAGCATCTCTTGTAGTACCAAAAATCCTAGAAATATGGTGTCAACCAGTCATATTAGCAAGGAAGATTAAACATTGCGTAACTTTGTGCACTACATGAATAGCCCAATTTATCTGCTGATTTATCAAGTGAATTTTTCTGCTGGATATCAAGCTATGTAAATTGTGGGTAAATAGTTTAGCAGCTAAAATTTGGGGCGATAAATTCAACCGCATTGTGTTACGACAGAAATAATGGTTAGTTTTTCAGTCGAGTTAAAATTAACTTAAAAAGTGGCAAAATACTGGCCGAATGTTTCACAGCAACATTCTAACGACTAAAGTGTCAGCCGGTAATCAATTGTGAATCCTTATAAAACCTAACCCAGCTCACAAACGTGTCATTTCCCTCCTCTTCTTCTTCTCCTTTCTATTAAGGCTCTCAATTAATCTCCCTCAGTGATTCATCCTCTCCGGCCTGCGACTGTGTTGAGCGATGGTTTAACTTAGATAACCAGATCAAATTCTATCAGAGATAACCGTCGTATTTCAATCTCTCTCGTGTTTCTTTCATATTTGTTCGACAATTTATGTAGAAGAATTAATAATTTTTATTTGTTGAGAGATGTAAATATATTAGAATTGGGGGTATGTATGAATATTTAGGACATCCTAACTTCATGTTTTTATGTTACTTGAAAGATTTGGGTTTTATGAAAGTAAAGTTTAAAAGTTAGGCTTTAGATAATTAAATACATAAGAGAATTGTGTTATATATGAACTCAAGTTGGATTTGTATCATAGGGGTTTTCAACATAATTATTACTATTGAACTTCACATGGAGATTATGAATCAGATGTTGCGTGTATTCATGTTGGTGCTTCATCAAGTTTTGTCCCTCCATCTAATTAAAGCTTAGCATATTTGAAGAAATAATTTACAATGCAAGAAAAGCTCACTTTGATGAGCACATGCTTGAGGAGGATCAACTATCGAACAGTTAAGCATAAAAATTCTATAATTTATTGAATGTTCCACAATAGCATTTGTGGGAAGGTTGTACCACACACGTAGACTTATCAATAACACTTAAAATGTTAAGCACTAAATTAGATTACAATATGCACATAAAGTGTTTAATCATGTTTCAGTGCTACTGAAGGAGACAAACAGTTTGAAAAAAATTAGTTTTAGAGGTCCATTATAGAACAAAAAATTACCTTCAAAGTTATGCTTGACATCACAGAAGGTGGATTGTAGTGTTAATTTTTGCATGTTGTATTATAGGGCAGATGCAATAGAGATGCATTGCAAATTTTGTGGTACTGATTGATTCAGCCTGCAAGGTCAGAAAAATAAACAACAAAGATTATTCCAAACTAGTCTCTCTTATACATCCCGCTCATTTTACATCTTCAAAGACTATTCGTCTCTATGTGTACAACTTCGTATATTATATGACACTAGATTAGATCAGGTGATATTAGTTCTTTTATTCATTCGACAATTGAAAATTAGTAAAAAAGTTTTTTGATTGTAGTTTTCCTAGTTTTGTTATTGAGTCATGTAATATAAGGCTTAGCTTATTTGTAGATGGGTTCAAACCATATAGTCAAGCTACTTCACCCTACTTATGTTGATTGGTGATTATTTCACCACAATGCTTACTACTTGATATGTGACTTGCCCTGCCCTTTTTGTTTAGATGTTGATTATACTAGATCTACTTAGCCCTAAAAAAAATTAATGTGTATTTACAACCTTTCATAGATGAGTTTCAAACATTATATGAAACATGTGGTGATTATTATATTGTTACAAATTGAATTTCTAGCTGAAAGCCACTCTAATGTACATAATAATAGGTGATGATATTTATTTAAAGCACTATGAAAAGATTAGCTTGCCCTTACAATATGTTTTGATCTAAGATATTTAATTTAAAATTTAAGGAGAAAAATCATGGTTTGGCTATCATCGAATGTTCTTACTCACTGATTTTTTCTTTAATTCAATCACTAATCCCATTTCACATAAACGAGCATCTGACCAATATATTTAACTAATTTTTATTTGAAAGTCTTCCTAAATTTTGATTGACATTTGAATTTAAATCATTGCAATAATACATGAATAGTTGCGTACATTTTGTTCATATGAAAAATTTAGTCACTAAATGATATTGATAAAATATAAAATATCAAAATAGCAAGGACCATTATACACCATTCTAAGCCTAACCCTTAACACTAGCAGTCAAGTTATAAGTATATTCTCTTATTCCAATAAATAGTAGTCCATATCTTTTATTGTATATGGTTAAACTACATGACTTGTGGGTTTAGCCAGTGGTCCTTTCTAAGCAGAATTGTGAGTCTAGTAGAGTTATTCTTATTTCAATTCTAAGTGGGAATGAATTAAAAGTCCATTATAATTCATTAGAATATTTTTGAGATCTTACTATGATAGTAAATCTCACAATAGCATTAAGTTTTGAGGTAGAATTTCTTATGATGTTATAAGCTTTCACATTTTAGACTTTTTGATAGTATCGTGTCATTAGATTAAAGGCTTTATTTAGTAATAAATTAAACAAAATAAAAACCTCTCAATTTAAAAGATATAATACCTAACCACTATGATAATTGGGGTAATATTAAGCTTATTAGTATCTGAGCGCATTCCTCTTTCTTTGTTAGACTCAAAAAAAAACCAATAATAATTATTGATTGAAAATTCAAATAAAACCTTTAAATTTTAAATTTTATATTCATAAGGACCTAAGTCACTAATTTAATAAGAAAATATCTTAGGAGATAACCTCTTCTAATATATAATTAAATAAAAGGGCTTGTTTTTATAAAAAAAATATATATATATATCTTGTAACCCATATTAATAAAATACTTATCTAACTCTTAGTTTGGTAGGAAAAACATCTTTTGTTTATGCACAACAATACTACTTTAAATTTTTATTGACTGGATGAATCCATTATAGAATGAAATATTTATCTTCTAATGTAATATATTTAGAATAATATCATATTCAAACATCTAATAATTAAATAATTAAAACTTATGGGTTCAAATAAATAACCCACACTCACTGAATAGTGCTCTCAAAAAACCTGACAAGTTGAGAAAATTACAAAAAACTCACAAAGTTGAATGTGCTCCATCTCACTTACATAGTAAGAATACTCATAAATACTAGGGTACTCACAAAATTTCCAGTAGGCTTCACTTTTCTAGATATTGAAAGAGAGCTAAGGAGTGGAGAGGATAAATTATAACCATTATATATTGATTTATCCTCAAAAGAAAATGAGTCTAAGGTGTTGTCTTAATGAAACTAATAGATATATATTAAAAACACTATTATAAGTGTTTTCTAAATAAATAATTATAAGGTTGAGTATTAAGCATTAATGATAAATTATTATTCATAATTGGGATTTAGATAAAATTTTTGATGTATCATTTGTCTCGCGATTTTTATTAAGTCATTTGAATAAGATATAAGATGTTTAAAATAAAGTTTTAGCAAGATATCATGTCAAAATAACAATAGAGATTTTTTAATTCAAATACTTCAAGAATAAAATTAATTCCTAAGGAGTAAAATCAATTCAATGCCTTACTCTCAAAGGCAACAAACTAAATTCATGTTTAAACCTCGAATTATACATTCAGAATATCTGATCATCTACTTATGATATATGAAACAATACATGCCAATTTAATTAATAAATAATCAGTAACATTTTATTCCCTCATGGATCATATAAAATTAAAAAAAAAGGTTAATTGCTAACAAACTTTAACCCTACTTATTATCCAACCAATATGATTCATAAATTAATACTAACTAAACTTCTATAAATAATGTGATTATTAAGTAGCTTAACACACTCTAAATTTTTTATTTTCTTTCCTAATTAAGAGTTACATCATTGATGCATTGTCAAATAAGAAAAAATTTTCTCTAGTCTTTGCTAAGAACTAAGAAAGCATAATCCTTCAATCTAATTCACTAAGGTTTACAAGAACTAAATTAAAGGATTGTATTCAAACATTTTATGAACAATTGCAGATTTTCAAATAGATATATGCATACACAACTCAAAATTCTATTAATATTCTCTTGTTGTTCCTTTATCAAGAACTCAAAATAACATTAAGTTTAAAAAAAAACTATATAGACATTGTATTTATTCAATGAAAACAGAGTGAATTGATCCTTGGTTTTAAAATTAAGCTTTATAAATCATAATATGCAACAAAACTAAATTAAATAATTACCAAACCTGAAATGAAAGTACTTAGTTTCTAGTCATGCACATCAAAATAATGAAAATCCTTTAAATTTACGAAAAACAAAATTAATTACTAGAAGGATAGAAATATAAAACAATATTTTCAATCATAAAATATGCTCTTCCCTCATCCTTAGGAAGATTCTCTATAGGTTCTCTTTTTTTCTTTGTACTGCAAACAAAATCTTATTCATAAACACACACACACACTAGCTATACAAGCCTAAGTGTTCTCCTCACAACCTCACAAAAGTTTCTATTAAGTGCCCTCTGTCCCCATTTTGTATGAACTCCAAAACAATCCAATAACTCTCCATGGTCCACTCTAATTATCTCCAAACTACTTTGTTAAGGTAGTCACACAATGATGCTAGTATTATAACATTATGGTGCTAAATTAGCACATTGATGTTGAGTAACTATGTTGTGCAACTTCGCTTTGTGTTATAAACATAAGCCTTCTTTTTTCATTAGTGTTGTAGTGCAAAATGTTTAAGATGATATGAAGTTTTCACTAACATTGCTACACTCTAACTTTAGGCTAGTGTTGAACTTTATGATTCCTAGAGCTGATATTTCGACACCTTGCTCTAGAGTTCCTTGCTCCAAAATAAACATGGTTTAGCACTACAGTTTTCTTAGTGGAACTGTTTTATGTCATCTTAGAATTTCTCTTTAAGTCCTCTTAACTTCTCCTCATAGTCAAATTACTATTTAAAAAAATAAATTTATAAAATTAACCGTTAAGATTTCCTACTCTTAACATATATTTGACACTTCTTACTACCCCCCCCCCACCTCCCCAAACTACCCCCCCCCCCCCCCAAACTTATAGTATTATTTGTCCTTGAGTAATCTTATATGTAGCATTATATTATTAAATTATTTAGTAGCAATATTATCATAAGAAATAAGTTCATTAGAAAATAATTCAGGATGATAATAATCTTTTCATATTTATAATTATTAATAATGAATACTAATCATTCATAATTGCTTAAATTTTACTTACATGAATATTCTTTTGAATAATAATTCTCTTAGTGCTTTCAAGTATTCAATGATCTTTAATTAATTTTAGATTATAAAAATTTCAGCTTAATCCAATTAAATAATCATAATTATAACTTTCTCTCCTAGATATAAGTCATTGAATTGAAATTCCCTAAACATTAACTATTTAAATATAATAGAATGTTAATAACACCAATTTTTTATTTAGCCTCAAGCATTTTTTTCTCTCCATTTTCTTTATTTTTCTTTTTAATTTTCATTTAGGAATTATTTTTTTCCTTACCATTTTCATGGTGATAATTTTATTGGCTACTTATTTTTAAAATATTTTTTAATACTAATAAATCCTCCTTTTTACTTCTATTAATCAAAATTCATGACTAAACTTTCATTTCAAGATTTATAATTTACTTAATATACAAATATTAATTATATTATTAAAGTTTAATAAGTTGTTAAAATTTATATCCCTTATTTAATTAAATTCATATCATGTCTATCAAGTGCTAAGTGATCTGAGGTATATTATGTCCATTAGAGTTATCATTGCCAATAAAACTTTTAGAAATTATATGTTAATTAATTATTCATTTCTTAATAATATAATACAAATTAAATTTCTAAATTATTATTCCATTAATTTATATTTAATATTTTTCACGCTAACCAAATTTACTTGTGTCATTTGCACGACAGCAAGGTTAGTCGTGCACCCAATAAAAACGACACTGTTGTCGAGCTCGGTGAATTAAAAGTCTGCGATGGAACAAAAATGATCATCATAGTTGACACAACCATTAAGGGTGAAGAAGGATTGGACTTATATGGGGACATCATGGGTAGAGTAAAGGAGCACAAGAAGGGAGAGACAAGGGGTGGTGGCATGGGGGGGTGGTGGCATGGGCAACTCCAACTCCGACATCGTTCCAGGAGATGCAAGAGAGGGTGTGAGAAAGGGATCGAATGAGAAGGGAAAAAGGCAAAGGATTCTAAGGCGAGAGGAAAAAAAAGAGACCTTTTTTGGATATAGCAGCATCAAAGCATGGGATGGTTGGAGAAAAAGATCTTTAGGTCGGCCGCTGTCATTTTTCGGTCAAGCAGCACGCTACATTTTGTGATAACCTGGACAAACTGAGGTTTTTTTTACGATAATACGATGAGTTGGAGGTTATTTTGGTGGCGGCGGAGGAAGGGGAAACATTTTCTGTCCGGACTTCGGGCGTAGCTCTACGTGCACTCCTGTAATATTCTGCCACGTGTGCTATATTGCGAAGGTTATTGGAGGGTTATTAAAGTGAAACAGATGAGGTTATTAGGGAGAGTTATTGTGGGGGTTAATGCAGGGGGTTATTGAACTGGAGTCGCGGAGGTTATTGGGGGATTATTATTGGATTTTTGTGCGAGCTATTGCACTGAGTTATTGAAGTGGAACTTTGGAGATTATTGGGGAGTTATTTGGGGGTTATTAAGGGATTATTGTAGTGGTTATTGCATGGGGATATTGGAGTGGAACTGCAGATATTATTGAGGGGTTATTATAGCATTATTAGATTTAATACTCGAATAATCCCCCCCTCCAATAACCTCCATATAACCCTCCAAATAACAGTCGTAGTTCTACTCCCATAACCTCCACGGTTTCACTTTAATATTTTCTTAGTTGGGCTCAATATAGCATACATGGCAGCTTGTTACTGGGAGTTCGCACGTAGAGCTATGTCCGGAGTTCGAACAGAAAATTTTTTGGAGGAAGGTAGAGCTACGTCCGGAGTTCGAACAGAAAATTTTTTGGAGGAAGGAGTGGTAAAGGGAGCAGACATTGATATATATTCAATTCTCCTTTGTTGGCTTTGGGTTCTTTCTTAACTTGATTCGGATCAATTTTCTCTCTCTTTGTCTCTATTTTAAGTGGGCAACTGTGGGGCAAGTAAGGCTTAATCAGGAAGAAGGATGATATTTCAAAGGGCAAGGAAAAGTAAAAATAAAAGTGTTGGTGAGTTAAAACATTTGAATTCCAATGCTGAAATTTTCCAAGAGATTTATTTCAGAGAATAGAAAATAGTTCTTCTATAGACATACCAGAGGAAAGCTATATTTTCTATATTTTTAGTTCTTTGTTTGGAACATTAGTGTGATTACTAAAAATTGTTCTTCCAGATGACTTAAAAAACGTCATTAGAACCCACAAATTACAATTTTTTTGTTATTTTGGAACCTTCTGTTGATGTTCAAAATAAATTTAAGTACCTAAGAAGATTCAACAACTATAGAATGAATCGTAATAACAGATACTATGGTGTGCTACAAGTATAAAGGAAATGTTTTGGTGTCTCATTTAGCTTAAGTTGATTACTTAATCAATTTACCAATACTTGTAAAATCTCCATCAGAAAAATTTTGGGGCTGCTTGTAAAATTTTGGGAGCTATCAGGCATGGTACACCTTCATATGTCAATTATGTGTTAGTAAGAGAATCAGGATTCGAAGAAGCAATTGTATTTAATGCATTACTGGTTTTTACTAAAGATGCACTTCCCATTAACTGGTTTGGGATTCAGTTCAGTAGAGGAGCTAATAAAGGACCCCAATTTGAAGGTTGAGTTTAAAAATTAGTTGTTAAATTTCAATCTTAGGAGAATTCTTTTTTATCTTATTATGGGAGAATTTTCTTGCTGAAAATTGTGATGGATTCCATCTCATTATATAGTATGCAAGACTTAGGAATGCCTAATGGACATTATTTAAAGATCGGAGAGGATTTCATCAAGTCTTATGGTTGGGCAAGGACTCTAAACTTCATTGGATGAAGTGGGCTAAGATGTGCAAACAAGTTGAAGAAAGTGGCTTGGGTATTCAAACTTTTTATGACTCACAACAAATTAATTATATTGAGTTTTGGATTCAATTTAGAGTTCATGGATCCCTTTGGACTCAAATGTTAAAATAAAAGAATTGTGGGGATAAACATCCTCAAAAGCTTACAACTTAGAACTCTATTTCCAATCTTTTAAATGATGTGCTGAAATGGAGGTTGAATGCTGAAAATTCATTGCTTGGGATGTTAGAGAAGGAAATCTTAGTTTTTGGATGATAATTGGACTTTTAATGGCCTTCTAGCTAATTAGAATGCTAGTCCTTAGGAGATAAATGTCAAAGTTTCTGATTTTAGAATAGGTAGTAGTTAAAATGTACAAAAGCTAGAATAATGTCTTGATGAGGTCGAAATTAAAACCATATATAGATTTGAATTACAAGTAGATCAAAGAGACAATGTTATTATCAAATCACCACCTAATATTTAAAAATTTATCTTTTGTTATATTACCAGAGGTTAGAAAGTTCATTGTAGCAAAATAATTTGGAAAAGATTCCTGAAACTACCACGATCCTTTTTCCTATAGTGAACTCTACACTGCCATATACCATTTGATGTCATCCTGAAATAGAAAGAGATCATGATCCCCTCCTTCTTTTTGCGCAAATTTTAGGAGGAATCTATAACTTTTATTTTTTTTTCTTACAAATACTGCTTTGAGATCTGGAAGTTAGTTGACAAATTGTTCAAATCAACATTCTAAATGGTGGATATGTGAACTTTAGAAATGCATAATTGATTAGAGAATTCATGATAGAACGGATTCTCATCTACTTTCTCTCATCCCTATCATGGTTTGGTGGTTTATTTGGTTGTCTTAAAACAACGCAAAGCATGAGATGAAAAATGAAACAAGATAGGCTATCTACCTTCAAATTATGGTTATTGTGCCAATAATCATTATTTTTTGTGAAATTAAGAGAAAAAATATGTTGGATTTTTACAAAACTCTCTAGGATTATAATATTATTGTCTCACTTATCCCCAAGCAGCCCACTTAACTTGCTTAATTGGATAAACCAGAAATGGGCCCGATCAAAGCGACAATTAAAGGGAGTTTTTTTATTAGATTGGCTGGGGTGGGAGCTGTTGTGAGAGATCATAAGGGCTTATGGATTGCTTAGTTTTCCATCCCCACTAATGACATTACTACTTTCCTTGTTAAAGCACTTATTCTATTGTTTGTTGTTCAACTAGTTGATAATTTTAGGAGGAAGAATCTGATTTTTGAAATGGACTCACTTGTGTTATTGAAGTATTGTTAAAAAGCTACTACTTTATTTTGGTTCCTCATATACACATTCAAAATCATTTCACATTTTTTTTATGAGGTGCATATTAAGTGGAACGATATTCTTAGGGAAGTCAACCAACCGCGTAATTGGTTTGCTATGTTTGGTGCTTGATGTAATAGTGTTTTGGCTGATCATGTTCCTCATGACTATTTTTCCTTTCTACATAAGGAGGATAATATAAATTTGCCTTTCATTAGATAATCATAATTTTTGTAATCTCCTTTTTGTGATAATGCAATTTTAAGTTTGTTGGGTTAAGAACAAATCATTTCAATAAAATTAACTTTAAAATTCATAAATACACTATCATTTTTTTAACAAAGGTGTTAATAAATTGACCTGATCAAGTACGGGCTCATGAAAGTGCATGTATTGTGCAAGTAATATAATGAATAAGAGTTCAAAATTATCCCATGAAGAAATGAGTTGATAGAAACTTAAAGTTATAAAGCACTAGTTTCATAAATTTTAATTTTGTTCAAAAAAAAAACAAATTTTGAATAGTTAATTTTTGGCTTTTTTGCCCAAAGAGTTTCAAAATTTGAGGGAGCTTCTTATGGATTCTTCATTCTTAATGCAAAAAACTATGTTTAATTTTATTAAGTTGTCAATTAGAAGCAATTAATATTTTGGCCTCCATCGATAGGAACAAAAACCTCATTTTCAAAACTCTATCATATGTCTATGCTCATAGTCATTTTAAAAATGGAATATGCAAATTTTTTGAATGTGAAGTTTTAAAGAAAATATGTCTATTTCTCTAAACAATTGTGGGAAACATCTATGTGCAAGTAAGGACTCTATCAATATCTCAAACTCATATGACATTGAAACAATAACATCTAAATGCTAAATAAAGTTGGTGATTCATAAATAACCTTTAATGGTTTCAAAACATTAAACATAATTAAATTTATTCATATTACTAAACTAAAAATTCATAGGAGCAAGAGAACATAGCATGAAATGAAGTGTAAGAAAATAACTTAATTAAATCCATTTCATAATTTTAAAGTTTGTTTACAAAATGTGAAAGAAGAATAGAATAGAAATAAATGATTGAACCGAGTGATCATAGATAAGTCCAAACTTTCTTTTGGGTTTCACTCCTTGCTCCACCAAACTAAGCAATAACACACTTTTAATTTCATTCAATGGACTCCTCACTTCAGGTCATCTATCTAGGCACTCTCCAAACACTCACACACACACTAAAATGCTCTTATAAAGTCACTCTTAGACTCTTTATAGCTTCCTTTTTGATATTTTATACTCCTAAAACCACTCCTTGCTCAAAAAATTCCAAATTTTGCCACTAATAACAATCTTGTTGCTCACTCTACGTCACTAAAGTTTTGGCTTCTTGACATTGGCTCTAGGCTACGATGCTCAAATGTGATGTTGTGGTACTTGGTAATGGTATTGTGACTCTAAGTTTCTAGTGTCATGGATTTGTCTTTTTTATCTTTCTATTCAAGTGTTTAGCTATCGATAGTAGTGCAACACTAGATGTGATAAACCTGAGGTGTAAGATCTATCTCACCAAAATATCTTAGCATGGCGTTGTGGCACTAACTTTTGGAGCTATATTATTGGAACTGGTGTAATTCTTTGGTTTTAGGCTCTCTAAATAAATAAAAATAACTTGGGAACTCTAACCTTGGTGCCATAGTACTAGTACCTAGTGGTGTGGCACTGCAATAAACTTCATAAAATATTCTAATTTTCTACATAGGAGAAAACCTACAAATAAAATACAACATAATCTATGAATTTTAGAAAAATACTACAAAAAACTAATTTAGTCATTTTGCATAATTGTTTTTCTTACGTAAGGAAAACCTCCTGCTTTTAGGTCCGAACCATTGTGATACCTTTCTTAGTGTAATCAATTTAAGAAAATCTTTGGTTAGGTATAAGTTCTAAGTAAGATCTCAATCTTAAATTAGCTCCCAAGTTAGTTGTGAGTCCTCATGCTTCATTTCCTAGTCTAATAGCTCTATCCACCTGCTAGCTTAGGAGTGAATCCTTCTACTTATCCTCCTAGTGTAATCAGTATTAAGAAAATTCTTATGTTAAGTGAAAGTTCTGGGCCAGTCTTCTCTCTCAGATTAGCCCTCAAGTTATATGTATGTCTCTGTGATTTTTTTCTTTATCTAATCTTCTTATCTACCTTGTAGGTTTTGTAAGTCATTATTTTTCTTCTCCTAGTGTAAGTACTTTGAATAAAATCCTTAGGTTAAGTGTGAATCCCAATTTGGCCTCTTCTCTAAGATTAGCTCTAAAGTTAGGTATGAGTCAATGTGTGTTATTTATTTATTCTTCTTTTTTAAAGGCCAACATTCTATGCCATAAATATTGCAGGTCTCACCATGAAAAAAAACAAGCCTTTAAAGCACTAAGTCGGGTCGGTTACATGAATTCTTTTTTCTCTATGTTGTCCTATTGAGTGTCATATTTTCATTTAATTCTAATAAATTAAGATCACTTTTTATACATTATGCCCAAATCTTTCTTGGTCTACCTCTGCCTTTCTAAAAATAAATCGAATCTAAACATCTACTCTCCTAACCGGATCATCAGATGGTCAACATTTAATGCGACCAACTCATCTAAAACGACTCTCTCTAGTTTTTTCCACAATAGAAGCTACACTAACCCTTTCAAGGATATATTCATTTCACATTTTATCTCTAAGTGTAAAGCCACTCATCTTCATCTTGGCAACACTTAACTTAATGTTATGCTTCTCTTTTAAAGGCCAACAATTTGTGTCATAGAGCATTACAAGTCTCCCTCAATCTTATAAAATTTTCCTTTAAGTCTAAGCGGTACTTTTCTATCACACAATAGACACAATAGACCTGAAGCATTCCTCCCCTCCACTTCAACCAAACAAATTCAATTCTACTAATAACATCCCCTACATCACCATCATCTAGAACACTAGACCTGAGATATCTAAGGCATTATCTAAGGCATTTACACATTAAATATATCCACAAGAAGGATATCGACAACAAAAAGCATAAAACAAGGTACATCCTCATGTAAATGCCCGGTAAGAGCATCCAAACATATCTTTGAGCATCAGAACAGGTGAGTCGTCAGAGCTGGAGTTGTCGGAACAGGGAGGGAGTGTTAGCGCACGAGGGAGAGGGATAGATTGAGAAGAATCAAGATTAGGGCAAGTTTGGGGGCGTAGCGAATTTCGGTGGCATAAAGGATTCTTTCCAATAGCTTACAAATGGCTTCAAATCTGTAGGTTATTAAATTTAATACCAACGACATTGACTATCAGTTACTAAAAAAGCTTGTCGATTAACACCCCACCAAATGGAGGATTCATAAATAAGCGATGATATATGAATGCCAGTTATTATGTGCTTAAAAACGACGATGAAATGCGTTGGTTATAATAAAAATCGTCAGAAACTAATCTACTGTTCATAAATGGCAGTATGTCATGTTGTCATATTGTCAGAAATAACTCAACACATAAGCAATCATAAAACCGTCAGAAAAAAAAAATATTTTTTCTGGCAAAAATTTAAGTCGTTGGTTATAACATTTTTTCATGTAGTGTGAGTTGATTGTCTGTTTACATTTTTTTCTTTTTAATAAATTTATGTTAAAATCTAGATACTTGTTTAGTCTTAACCTAATTGTTAAGTTATTGAAGTGCTCATTTAATTAATAATGATATGTCAAATATATCCCTTGTAGGATTATTAAAATATTTAATTAAGTCAAATATGAAAATACATGGAAATGCTAGGCTCCAGCTAAAGTTTAACATAAATAAGTTATAATATAATCAAGCCAAATCCAATATATGACATACTACAACCCTATTGGTGATCACCAGTAGTGGTTGTTGGCATATGACATATGGTAAAGTTGTAAAGTTATTTAGATCTCTAAGTACTCTCTCATTTCAAGTCGCCTTCTCATTTTTATGAAGAATGATAATCCAATTATAATTTTTTACAGTGAAATTTTGATTAATTTAGCTTAAATCCCACAACACTCTTTCAAATAGATTATGTTGTTTTTATTGACTATGAATTATTTTTTTTAACTTTTAAGCACCTTAATGATCTTAACAATGTAAGAAAATGGACTCAGTAGGACTTCTCTAATCATGACACTCAATTAGAATATACCCATGTAAGATTTCCAAAGTTTGGTGTAGTTCAAGTATTTTATTTAAGCTTATTTGAACTATGATACTACTGTTGATGTGTTCAATTACAAATGAAATTGTAGGTCAAATGATCTTGTATTTAATTTTAAAAGCCACATCAAGTTTCTATCTTAATTGAGCAAATGTTTTGATAAAATATGTTTTTTATATGAGTAATTCTAAAATATAAGAAGGATTTACACATATATCACTTAAATCTATATATTTATAGATTTACTAATCTAACAACTAAACTTCAATTTTTATATACATGCCACCATATCTATTCTTGTAAAGATGCATTTCACTTTTTAATAGTTAAAATGGTAATATTTTTAATGTTATATGAACAAGGCCAAATTTTTAAACAGAGCATTAAAAAAATATTTCTCGGTTTTATAAGATTTTTATTTTCTCTGCATACGGTGGCTGTGAAATCTCTATTGAGTAGTCCTATTTTTGTGGAAATATGATGATGGTTCTTGTCTTGATTTTGGCTTGTAGTAGAATGTTAACGTAGATGTATTTTTATTTACACAACTGCTGTAGATGTGTTTTCAATGCAGCAAAGAAGCATGGTAAAATTAAATTCACTTGTGATGTTGATTGATTATTCCAAGGGATGTTTTCTTCATTTTCTACATCATGCAGGTTGTCGTTTTGACATCGTTGTGTCAGTGGAATCCGGTGGATTGCACTGATGGAGTGAAAAGGCTTTTCAATACTTTTAGGAAGATTTGCTTACATGCCACTCAATTCGTACTATAAATAGGACATCTAAGGCTTGTAGCAAGACTCACATGCAGACTTATTTTACATTTTTTCTTTGAGCAAAATGACATAAGTAGGACATCTAAGGCTGAAATAATATTTTCAAGTTAATAGACTTAATATGAAGATTAGACTCATACAGTGACTTAATTCCCTTTTTTTCCTTTTTTTTTTTTTGTTTTTGTGAGGGAAGTGACAGTGAAATCTAAATAATGAGTTCTGGATCAATTTGTTTGATCTGTTATTATGACAGACACTTAAGCATCAATGAAGATTCTGCACCCTCATATTCTGGTGGAACGAATAGTCCGATAAAAATTTTCAGATATACAATTTTTGGAGAGCATAAGAAAAGAATCTTAAGGTCTCTTAAATAAAGCTTGTCAAGCTTCACTGTTAACTTAAGGTCAACATGAAAGTTGTGGAGAATTCTATCATCATTCTAACGATATCAAGATTGTTAAAATCGGATGAATATTGAGTAATGTGCGGTGATTTTATCCTTGCAAGATAGTTTTCATACCAATTTTGCAACTAAATATGAACATTTGTTATTTCTGTGAGTTGTACATCGAGATTCATCACGAGCGGCCAACATGAAAGTTGTAGAGAATGCTTTCACCTTTCCAACGATATCAAGAACTTCATATGTACATCAATTTTATTGTACCAGCTAGCTTTATTTAAAAAATGTATATCTGAATGAACAAGTCGTTTACTGTTCACGCCGGTAGGCAAAATACCTGGCGACTAAACTTGTTTTAAAATTTTAATTTTTAGTTAACGAAAAAAAATATTTAATCTTATTAAATGACTGTTCTAAGAATTTTTTTCTATGGGGCTAATTATAAAAAAATTATGCTTAGGTGCTGATATTTATATACTGAGTTGAGTGGTATGCAATGGATATGCCCCCAAAATATAAAAGGATAAAATGCACTCTCTCCTATAATATCGACACACACATAAAGATATATAAATATATATGTACAGTCGGTCTTACCGAGTTCTTAATTACGTAATTTGATCAATTAACAATTAAATGGTTAGGTGGTGGGATTAACAAGAATAAAAGCGTAGGAAGTGCTTGTTTCCTAAGTAAATTAATTGGACTTGGACTGTATTTAAATGCGTTACTTCTAAGAAAAATGGCACCTCTATTTAATTATTAATGTGCTCACCGGATTTTATGCCTTCAAAACCGCTTCCTTGTTCCCATTTTCGAATAAATAAGTCTAGATCTATTTTCTTTGTTCTTTTAGTGATGTTGTTTGGGAAGTTGTTTTGAGTTCTTTGCTGGCTCCTTTGTTGCTTTCCGTTCTCCTCTTTTTGAGTCTTTATTGTGGCTCTTTTGGGCGATCTTAACTGTAGGATGAGAGAAGGTTTATATGTTCTTCAGTCCTATAGTTGCTGTAGCTTTTTTGCCTTTGTTGATCAGTGGTTTTGATGTTGATTCTGGAGAATTGGCTATGAAGATGCGTTCTTTGTTTATTTGTTCTTTGGTGCCTTGTACCGTAACTTTTTTTTTTCTGCAGCTTTTTATTTGTATTTTTGGTCTTTTGTAAGCGTTTTTTGCATTAACAAAGCAGGCGTGACTCTCATTTTTTCAAAAAAAATTAAAATAAAAATAGATGATTAAATAAACAAATTAACAAAGCAGGCGTGACTCTCATTTTTTCAAAAAATATTAAAATAAAAATAGATGAATAAATAAACACGCTCCTCAGCTGTATCTGATTAAATAAACAAATTCAAAATCAATTTACTGTGATGCAAGATCATAGTCTCTAACATTCAAAACCTACATTTCGCTCATGTATTAAGACGTTTGAAATCATATAATTTTTAATTTTATAGATATAAAGAAACTATTAAATAAATATTTTACTCAAGCATATATAATCTATATATACATGCATACTATATATATATATATATATATATATATATGTAAATTTGAAAATAATATGAGGAAAAATCCTTACAACAAGCGTAAAACGCTCTATTCCTACAAAATGTGATATCTTCTGCTCGAAAGGCATTAAAAATGGTTTTGTATAAATGTAAGATTATATATATAATACTAATAATAATAAATCGCTAGGAACGAAGTCTGACCTCGCCACTACAGCTCTGCGGTGTCGCCAGCATTCCAACGGGCTTAAAATACAAATTATTTTGGGTGTTCGATAGCTTAATTGACAAAAACTATAAATTATTGACAATTTTAAAACAATCCCGTAAACATTAAGATTTGCAAATCAAGTTTTATCGTGGATAAATAAATAAATGCTATATAAAATTTTTAGCGTTCAATGTCTCTAAATCAATTAGTTTTGAAATTTGGCAATTGCGTGATATTTTAAAAATTTTTAAATGGAGGATAGTAATCCACAATTGGTTAAAATTCAGGGATAAAAATGAAATTACAACTTCTTAAACTAGTATTTTGATAATTTTGTCAGCATGCAATTCCATCATCAGCCACATTTTTATACTTTTCAAAAGTCATCGAAAAAATTTTTAGAATTCAATTCAGAATCATGTAAGCTTTAATTTCAACAAATTTATGGTCGATTTGAATGCTTCAATAAGAAGAACAGAATTACATAAAAATGATTTGATCTAAGTTCAGATAAAATGCTTAAGCTATATTTTAAGAGTTTCTAATACTAGTTGAAGTATCCATCTACCTTTAATTTTTGTATTCTTACAGACAAGGTGAGTGTGTAAATTAAAGAGAACAAACGAGCATAACACAACTTAATTATGATCTCATTAAGATAAATAAATGCCAATAAAGGAAAATAAAATTTAAAAAAAATGTTAACATGTATCACATGATAGCATTTTAATTTTTTTTTGCTAATTTTATTGAGATATTAAAGTCAAAAGTATAAATAAAATATCAGTTTTTACATAATACTTTGCTAAATATTTAATGTTGAGGATTACCACTCACAACTACTATTACTCAACTATCATCATCTAATCATCTTTGTTCAACCTGTCATTTCTTAATTATTATCATTTATTCAATAGTTTACAACATTTCTTCGCTAATTACTATCAAATGCACCACATCACCATCCCCCATTTATTGATGTTCAGCCATCACATCTTCAAACTATGATCTTTAATATGCTTTTGATCAACTATCATCATTAGGCTTCAATACATGTATATTATTTATAAATACAAATAGAAGAAGATTACAACGATAATATTTTATTATTTTGTATTAACATTTTCTCAAGTTATGGAAAGAATGGATTTTTATAATCTATACCAACATTATGGATCACATTATCTAGGCTAAATGCCATGATTTTTTTATCTATATTTTTATTTATTTTTTTGTTTCTTTCAAAATCTATACTATTTTCCAATTTTCATTCTATTCTTTGAGCGTGTTTGTGTGATTTTTTTGCTCCACTCTCTTGGTCAAAATTTTATCTTTGTAACATTGCAACTTTTGACCAAGATTGGAGCAAAAAAATTTTCCAACATCTCCTAACTAATTCTAGATGTATGCCATAAATTTTTATGAATGATCTTTCGATCCTTTAAAAAATACGACCATTATAGAACCAGTATGCGTACACCATGAGATTTTGATGTACTCCTCTGCCATGTCTTCCTTTCAACTATCAAGGGTTTAACTCGTATCTATTTATATTCTCTCTAGAAAGACTATCCATAAGTTTTCCCATAATACTTAAGTTTTTGCCAAACATCCATCGCCAACATAAAAGGAGTGCTGTCATATCCTTTTTCTTTATCCTGACTAGTTATGAAGCATTCTTTTATGGCTTTAAGCTAAAATTTTTAACTCGCCTGTAATACTGGAGATAGCCCGTGCTTATGCTAGCATTTTTTCGTAGAGTGGGGACATAAATTCCAGCCATTGAGGAATTATTGCTAATGAGACTATTAATGTGCACTGAAAGGAGTTCGAACCGTCCTCTAATTACATATTAAAAAAAATAGAAAAAATTATCATTCGTCATTCATTTGTTTGCTTCCCACTGTATTGCCATCTGTTTTTCCTTTAAAAAAGTTTCATTTCACAAGACAGAAAAACCATTTTGGAGCACAGATATGGTTGTATTATACCTGATGCATTTCTATGCTCTTGGCACCACAACTTAATTACGAATGACAATTCATTATGGACTGATGCCTTAATTCAGTGCGATGATTTGTTTATTTTTAATAAATCCTTGAGATTTACTCAGATTACCGCAATATGGTAGGAGTGGGGTTTAGTGTCTACCATTTATTGATCAGATACTGCTCTGAACAAAATTTACTTGAAATTGTTGAAAGATGAGATTATTTTATGCTAATTGCTTTGGCACACTACAAGAAGAAAGAAAGAAAAAAAATTCAACAATCTTTACTTCCTCAGCTTTTGTATGCAAATGGTTCTACTCAGCCAAATTGTAGGAGAATAGATTGAGGATGAGGACGTATTGGTATTTTATGAGGCCAACAAGATTTGGATTTTACAGAACTGCCATCTGTGTTTTTTGGTAGCCTTTTGTAATTTATTGAGGATGTTCTAGTTTAAAGTGCTGCTTTGGACGAAGATAGCTATAACATTCTTTGATAATCAGATGCTTTGGCATTTTGTTGAGACTCCTACTCTGCTGCAGCTGTTTTGAGCCTGTAGTGCCAATCATGGCTAAAAAATTCTAAATGTATTTGAAAATTTTGCTTTCAACCAGAAGTCCAGTGAGGATGGCAGCTTGTTTTCTGTTCTTCTAAACTTGGTTTGGCCTTTTGACTATGTTAAGATTGATGGTGATTGTTACAATGAGCTGAATTTGTGCAGTCATAGACTTAGCTGGCTTGTTGAAAAGCTAAACTGGTTTTTCTTTTCTATCAGAGTTAAGAAAATGTTTAGCTGACCCGAGAACGACTTCGTTAGTTAAATCTGCTAAAAAAAGCAGAAAAAAATAAAATATTATTAAAAAAAATACAAAAGGTTGCTTGTATAACTCATATTTACAAATGCATTTTGGTTTCAACTAGTATTTGGTTGATTAGTTTCTAGTCAACAACCTTGTTGCTGATTTGCTCTTGTTATGCTTTAACTAATAATGCAATGAGGATTTTAGCTTTTTACTCTTTTTCTTTGCATCTAATATTAGCAATTTCTTTGACTCATTTAGCTTTTGCCATTGTGTAGGAATAGAATCCCACCTGCTTGAAGTTTGCCTTTTCAATGTTTAGACATTTATTGGAATTCTGATTTTTTATGAACACTATGTTAGATAGAAATGTAAATATTTCTTTTGTCGCCGTTACTAATTAAATTGATGGAGATATGATTTTAATTTTTATGGTCGGGCACGGCCAAATAACATATGTATTATTATTATTATTATTGAGTGCCTACTAAATTAATAGATATAGATCTTCCTTTTATTATAAAGAGGGGGAAAGGTTAATTATATAAGCATTTTCTAAGATAAGAGAAAAATTAAGGAAGGGTAGGGACAATGCTAACTGTTAATTGTTGGTCATTATTGATGATTACCTCATCACATGGGTATGTTTGGAAAAAGTTTAATGTTTGTTTTCCATCGCAACTATAATTTGTTTTGGGATCTACTTCATTGCTGATTTCTAAAATTTTTATGGGGAGGATTTATTTTCTGCAGTAAGAACTCTCAAAGTTCGGTGATATAAGAAAGATATTGTCTTATATTTTGAAAATAAAATAAATATTTATAACTCTCATCATAATTTTCAAAGTTATTTTCCTTATAATCACATTTTTAAAAAATTGCAACAGTAGATGTTTATTATTGCCATTATGGCCATGAAGGCCAGCACTAACTGTTGCTAGCCCATCCTCATCATCTTCTATAATATATGTCTTTTATATTGCTAGAAGTGGAGCCTGATCCGACACCCGCTTCCGCTCACCCGATCGTGAAACATCGCGTTCTCCCGCTCCGCGCTCCCGCTTCGATCGCGAAACAGTCGTGATCGTTCCCGTATGTCGTCGATTCACGAACCGTAGGCTCCAACCTCTCCCACCTTCCTCTGTTGCGAAGCGAAGCATCCCTTCATTCCTTCATGTTCGTTATAAAAGCTTCGGATGGCTCTCCTTGGGTTTAGAAGTCACGGTTTGAGTTCTTCTTCGGTTTCCTCGAGATAGAGAAAGGTTTCCTTGGAGCAGATGAAGAGAAGTTCCCGCGGTAGTTCCTTACGGCAGAAGGAAGAAAAAGAAAGAAAGAAGAAGATTGTTCTCTCTTGGCTTCTTCTTGGTGACTTGTGGCAGTAGAGAAATTGATTTTTATTTCTCTTGTAAGTTTGTCTTCTTCAGTGTATCTCGATGTAGAGTTTATTCGATGTATCTCGGTGTATAGAGAGAAAAACATAGAGAGAAGAAGAGAGAGCAACGAAATGAGAGTAAGAGATTCCTCTTGTGAATCGAGGTGATCAACTGATGTAATTTCCTCAAGCAGTAAAATCTTCTGCAACTCCGTGGACTTAAACATTTTGCCGAACCACGTAAATCTGTGAGTTATTTTCTGGTGTGATTTTTCTCGTTCTATTTTTCGCTTCGTCAATCGTTCTCCTGTTTGATTTATAGATATATCACAACAACTGGTGTATATCTAGATCTCGCCACAACATATATTACTTTAATGTGTTATCAAATTAGGGGGAAGTATGATCAAGTATTTAAAAAAAAAGAAATTTCACTTGCCACATTTCTTAAACATAAGATTGATAATTTATATGATTAACTCATAACTTTCTATTTCTTCGAGTAATAATTTTATATAATATAAAGACGATAAACTCTCTCATTATTAAAAGCAATAACCCAACATGAATTAAGTTTTTTTTTAAAAAAAAAAATTATAACTAGTTAACCTAATTGATCAGTTATTAAATTGGAAATTAGCATCCTTTTATCTAAGTTGTTATTACATATTAAATTTTGTTATAGTTAAATTAAATATTTGAGTCTTTTTTCCTTGCATTAAACATTACTTGGCCATATGTACTTTTAATAAAAGCTTTATGACTTTGAAGTTAGCATTTCTGCTGGTTATTTAATTTTTTTTTTTTT
>NW_018164540.1:62269-85690 GCF_001263595.1 Phalaenopsis equestris
ATATATATATATATATATATATAGAGAGAGAGAGAGAGAGAGAGAGAGAGAGAGAGAGACGCGCACGCACACACATTGGTTTAATAAAACTTGATGTGCCATCAAGGAAATGTTATCAGCCAGCATGATGCATTTTTTTCCAATAAAAATTTCAAATTTAAATTCAAATTCATCAAGAAAATTTCATCATGTCACAATAATCTCAGCAAAATAAACTTAATGATTCTAAAATTTGTTAAACTCCGGTCCAAACAAGTCGATATCAAGTCGTTGATGCATTGTTGTAGCGTTTGGATTATCAATTGAATGACCAAATGAATTTCAAATTTGACATATTTATAACTGAAAAGAGCATCTTGATAAAGAGGAATCCAACAAGCTTAAGACCGCTCAATTTCAAGATCATTTAGGCATACAAATCCTTAAATAATCATTCATGGTCAAGATAGACAGTTCGTTCAGGTGATTAGTGAAGTTATGGGCCAAAAAGACCAAAAGGCCATTCCCAAAAAAGTTATAAATAGGCCCCCCTATCTTCATTTGGAGGGAAAGAAGAAGAAGAAAAAAAAAGTCAAATACTTTAACATATTCTGGAGAAAAGACACGACAATAACCAACTGCCTCTGTAGTCGCAAGCTGCTATCGCCCATCGACCTTCGTAGCAACCAACCACTTCGACCATCTTCCGCCATCACCATCTTATGCCTTCAAACACCGACCGCCAGTAATCACTGCTTGAAACTGTTGTAGCTAGACTACGACTGTTGTTGAATTTCCTAACATATATATTTTTCTAGCTATATAAAGACAAGTGTAGTATTCATTATAAGATTATAACTTCATTCTTTCTATCGTAAGAGAATGATGTGCCCCTATACTTACAAGCATATAGTGAATTAATTTGATCAGGATGGGCCCCCTAAAAATTATGATGCCTCTCTTCCCTATATTTTATTATAAGTGCATGTGCTGAATTTTTGTATAGTGCTAAACATAAATCACTACTTAACAATGTACCCTTTTTAAGACACAAGCAAGATCATAACTATTTAAAAGTATTATTAATTGTTGAATAACTTATTGGTTATGAAATCATTTTACATATCTATTTTAAATATTTTAAAGTATCATTTGTTAGAACTAAGAAAAAGCACATTCAATTTCGAGAGAAATAAACCATAGATTAGCGGATTGCACAAAATATGATCTTCCAATCTGCAGATTTTCCAGATTTTCCTTAGTTTCTTGTTGATGGGGTGCAAGAAAAGGGATGTGTCTATCTGCAAATTGGGGACCATCACCCTTTAAAGTAACTACCAGACGGTTACAAAAAAAGTTTTGCTTAATTCTAATTCTGCCCGTCATCAAATTAGAATTTGCACTTATGGTATCTACACTATAATATCATGACAAATGTGTTCAAAGTCATAAACTTAATTATAAATTAAACCACAATAATTTTGACTTATTTAATGATGACCCAACACATTTATTAATTACATTGTAGTCCCAAAATTAATCCAACAATCTCCCCCTGGACTACATATGTATAAGATAAATGTGTCAACCTTAGTGCGCCCAAAATTGTGTCATCATCATTATGAAGACACATTACAATCTCGTCCATTAATTATATCAATACAGGATCAAAGCAGTCTTCGTTGTATCCGTCACAACTAAACCCATCAATGGTCACATATATCAATATAATCAAATAACATAGATCAATCATGAATGTGTGGAATGAAAATTACATGCAAGGTGGTCTGTCCATGTCAATTTTCAACTGGTCCTACTTTACTTAAGTGAGATCGAACCTTCACTGTACAGAGTGCACTGAACTGAATAAAATACTTCATTTCTGATCAGAAAATATCCAAATATATCTTGTACACAAAATAAAACATAAAACTATAAAACACAAGTTAACAAACTCCCACTGAATCTAAATTCCCTCAAGCTCTATAACACCCATATGAGCAGTATGCTCATGAAAGACCCTGGGTATCAGAGCCTTTGTAAGGGGGTCCGCAATCATGGAGTTTGTTCCTAAATGCTCTATGTACATCTGGCCACTCTGTAGTCTTTCCTTCACAACAAGAAATTTGATGTCAATATGCTTTGACTTGGTTGAGCTCATGTTGTTATTGGAATACAATACAGTTGATTTATTGTCACAAAACAACTTGAGTGGTCTTTCAATTCCTTCCATAATACGCAGCCCAGTGACAAAATTTCTCAGCCATATACCATGGTTGGATGCCTCATAACATGCTACGTACTCTGCTGCCATGGTGGATGAAGCTATGAGTGTTTGTTTTGCACTCCTCCAGGATATAGCTCCACCACCTAACAAAAAAATGTAGCATGATGTGGATCTTCTGCTGTCTTGACATCTAGCAAAATCGGAGTCAGAATACCCAATGATCTCCAAATAGTCTGATCTTCTATATGTAAGCATGTAATCTTTTGTTCTCCTTAAGTATCTCATAACCCTTTTTGGCTGCTTTCCAATGATCCATTCCTAGGTTGCTTAAGTATCTGCCTAAAACTCCAACAATGTACGCAATATCTGGTTGCGTACAAACTTGAGCATACATAAGACTCCCTATAGCTGAAGCATAAGGAATCTTTTGCATTTCTTGAACCTCAAGGTTTCCTTTTGGGCGCTGATTGAGGCTTCTTCTTGGTGGCTTGTGGCAGTAGAGAAATTGATTTTTATTTCTTTTGTAAGTTTTTCTTCTTCGGTGTATCGATGTAGAGTTTATTCGATGTATCTCGGTGTATAGAGAGAAAAACATAGAGAGAAGAAGAGAGAGCAACGAAATGAGAGTGAGAGATTCCTCTTGTGAATCGAGGTGATCGACTGGTATATTTCCTCAAGTAGTAAAATCTTCTGCAACTCCGTGGACTTAAACATTTTGCCGAACCACGTAAATCTGTGAGTTATTTTCTGGTGTGATTTTTCTCGTTATATTTTTCGCTTCGTCAATCGTTCTTTTGTTTGATTTATAGATATATCACAACAACTGGTGTATATCTAGATCTCGCCACAACATATATTACTTTAATGTGTTATCAAATTAGGGGGAAGTATGATCAAGTATTTAAAAAAAAAGAAATTTCACTTGCCACATTTCTTAAACATAAGATTGATAATTTATATGATTAACTCATAACTTTCTATTTCTTCGAGTAATAATTTTATATAATATAGAGACGATAAACTCTCTCATTATTAAAAGCAATAACCCAAAATGAATTAAGATTTTTTTTTATAATTTATAACTAATTAACCTAATTGATCAGTTATTAAATTAGAAATTAGCATCCTTTTATCTAAGTTGTTATTACATATTAAATTTTGTTATTGTTAAATTAAATATTTGAGTCTTTTTTCCTTGCATTAAACATTACTTGGCCATATGTACTTTTAATAAAAGCTTTATGACTTTGAAGTTAGCATTTCTGCTGGTTATTTAATTTTTTTTTTTTTACAGTCAAGATTATGATTTTAATCACTATAGAGAGAGAGAGAGAGAGAGAGCGAGAGAGAGAGAGAGAGAGAGAGAGAGAGAGAGACACACACACACACACACCCACACACCCACACACATTGGTTTAATAAAACTTGATGTGCCATCAAGAAAATGTTATCGGCCAGCATGATAGATTTTTTTCCAATAAAAATTTCAAATTTAAATTCAAATTCATCAAGAAAATTTCATCAGGTCACAATAATCTCAGCAAAATAAACTTATTCTAAAATTTGTTAAACTCCGGTCCAAACAAGACGATACCAAGTCGTTGATGCATTGTTGTAGCATTTGAATTATCGATTGAATGACCAAATGAATTTCAAATTTGACATGTTTATAGCTGAAAAGAGCATCTCGAAGAAGAGGAATCCAACGAGCTTAAGACCGCTCAATTCCAAGATCATTAAAGCATACAAATCCTTAAATAATCATTCATGGTCAAGATAGATCAGCATGGACAGTTCGTTCAAGTGATTAGTGAAGTTATGAGCCAAAAAGACCAAAATGGCCCTTCCCGAAAAAGTTATAAACAGACCCCCCCTCCCCCCCCTATCTTCATTTGGGGGGAAAGAAGAAGAAAAAAAAAAAAGTGAAATACTTTAACATATTTTGGAGAAAAAACCCGACAATAACAAACTGCCTTTGTAGTCGCAAGCCGCTATCACCCATTGACCTTTGTAGCAACCAACCATTTCTACCATCGTCCGCCATCACCATCTTATGTCTTCTACCATCGACCGCCAGTAATCACTACTTGAAACTGTTGTAGTTAGACTATGACTGTTGTTGAATTTCCTAACATATATATTTTTCTAGCTATATAAAGACAAGTGTAGTATTCATTATAAGATTATAACTTCATTCTTTCTATCGTAAGAGAATGATGTGCCCCTATACTTACAAGCATATAGTGAATTAATTTGATCAGGATGGGCCCCCTAAAAATTATGATGCCTCTCTTCCCTATATTTTATTATAAGTGCATGTGCTGAATTTTTGTATAGTGCTAAACATAAATCACTACTTAACAATGTACCCTTTTTAAGACACAAGCAAGATCATAACTATTTAAAAGTATTATTAATTGTTGAATAACTTATTGGTTATTAAATCATTTTACATATCTATTTTAAATATTTTAAAGTATCATTCTCTTAAATTTATGACTTGTGATTGAAAGAATGAGCATTTACTTAATGGGATATAATCAACTGCATTTCTCTTGTTACTTCTATCCATGTACAATTTTAAATATAGCTTAAAGTAATACTACACAATTTTTATTAATTTACATGTATGTCACTTAAAGTTTGAGGCTTATATTTATAATATTTTCATATTATAAATTTAAGTATAAAGAAGTGTATTTCACTTTTATAAAGTATGAGTAATAGGAATATTTTTTATATGAAGTTAAGGAATTGAGCACCACACATTTCATATTTAGGTGTTTCATACATATATGTATAAGAATTTGTGCGGTATGTATGCAAATGCTTCTTCATAAATGGAAAATTCATGCACATTTCCAAGTTTTACTAAAGCCAAGTTTATATACTTGGGGTTGTTTGATTTGCTGAAAATGAAATGTAATGTAAAATTTATGCAGGGTGCCATGATTATAATTATTTGAAGTTCATTCAAGTTATTTTGTTCACGGTAAAATAAAAGTAAGATTTGATGTTTTTTGGTTTGTCAGAATTAGGTTAAAAACAATACATTTTAAAAGATATTTTTTGTCCGACGGCAATGTGGGGCCGGTAATGAAGGGCAAATGGACTTACGTTTTGTGACGACAGGGGGCCAGCCATGGTGGACAAGTGGGCAGATGGACGGCGGTTGCGACGAGCAATAACGGGGGGCCAAATGGCGGAGGGGTCGGTCGACAACTGAGGGCAATCGAGAGAGGTGAACAACGAACGGTGGTTGACGGCGGAGGGCAGCAGGCGCAATCGACCACGCGAGAATGCGAACGGTGGCAGGTGGCAGGGACTGGATGGTGTTGCTGCTTGCCAATACCATTTTAAAAGAATGGCGTAATTCAAATTTGGGCAAACCGGGTGAATTCTAAATTCATCTAAAATGAACTACAACGTAAACAACAAATTCCCTCAAATTTTACATTGTATTTATTAATCTTCATACCAAACACATTATTTTTCTAAATTCATGCAAAAGAATTACAGTTCACCACAAATTCACTCGATTAGACAACCCCATAAAAATCTTAGTATTCGCCTAAACCACTCAAAGTAAACAACCACGTATCAGCTAGCATTTCTCGTCCCTTCTATCAGCCTCTCTTTCTATGGCGTTTTTTTGTTGTAGCTCCAAATTTGTATTAAATAGAATTTATCAAATCCGATAAATCTGACGAGTCGCGACGGAAATGAAATTAATTTTGCAAACAACAACAACGTAGATCCATTAAATACGCATCACTGGCGGATTTAATAAATCCAGATTTATACAAAGTAGATGGAACGAGGGAAAAAACAAAACGAAGAATAAAGTGATTTAATGAAGATTTAATTTCTTTTTCTTTTATATTTGGGTGGATTTAAATTAAATTTGTGAACAAATCCTATTAAAATATGCTCACCCCATTCCTTTCATCTGTCTTGCCCCGTCATCGACAGGAGAAATTTTTTCATACGAAGAACGTACGTAGTTCTGCGTGCGGAAGCCAGTAGAATGAGGCCACGTGTGCTACCCACCACTTAAAATATTAAAAAAACAATTTTACTGCGCGTGACCCGCCAACCCAGCACAGACAAAGCCTTTTTGGCGCGCGTGAATCATATTGGAATAGAGGTGTGTTTTAGAAGATTTATCCCACAAACAGAGAAACACATGAGATTGGAATAGAGGTGTGTTTTCATATATGTATTTTTAGTTTAGAGAAAATTTTTTTCAGTTGTTTTAGAAGTGTTATGTGTTTTTAGGGTGTTGTTATTATTAAGATTTAGTGGTTGTTTAAATGTGTATGTTCGTGGAGGTGTTTGTTTTTGGAGTTGTTTTTGTTTAATGGATGAGATTTATATCAAGTGTTTTTTTTTTAACCTTACCACACCCTTTTTATCGAAGAAGCATATGAAGTTCTTAACACTGTTGTTCAGCTAATTTTAAGATTAGCAAATCAAGTACTGTTGTTCAGTCTTTTTAAAGATTATATTTGAGTTGTTAGGTAAGAGTACCAAGTCATCTAAGATCATTTATATTTGAGCTGTTTTTAAGATTAGCATTCTCTATTGTGCAGTTTGGTGAGGTTAGAGATAACTGCACCGAGCCAACTGCAAACAGATTACTTCAGGCAATGGTCTATAATGAGAAAAAATCTTCTGAAGTATATTGTGTTTACACTCATCATATCGGATTTAGTGTTCATAAGGAGCACACTGCATTTTGATCTAACTTCAGGAATCTTAAGGCGAAGGGTTCAATATGTGGAAAAACAGGTATCAAGAAAAAGCTGAAGATCACATATTGTTAAATACAAAAAAATAGACACAAGAATTGGTTATTTGGCAATGATTTAATATGCAGTTGATGGTTAAAGTAATTGGACAGTTAAAAATTTATAGAATCTCATAACCACTTCTTAGCAAACCCCGGTGATAAACACATTTTGTGTTTCAGTAGAAAGACAAACAAAGGTAAAACAAATGTGTTTAGATCAATGAAACAGTCAGTTGAAAGATAAACACAATTACCTCTGCATAATCCCGTAATAACCTCGCTGTCTTGCGTCAATAACCTCTCTGTGACATCTCCAATAACCTCCGAATAACTCCGCAATAACCCATCAGTAACCGTT
The DNA here is from genome assembly GCF_001263595.1 of Phalaenopsis equestris. NCBI lineage: Eukaryota > Viridiplantae > Streptophyta > Magnoliopsida > Asparagales > Orchidaceae > Phalaenopsis > Phalaenopsis equestris. The sequence goes on from NW_018164540.1 coordinate 69,626, forward strand.
CCTCACTGACGTCGTGGTTCCGCACCAATAATCTACGTATAACCTTTGCATAACCTCCGATAACCCATCAGTAAACACTCCAATAATTGTACTTATGCATGTATTAATGTGATGTTTAACCTATGATGGTTGTATATAATTAATATGAATAATGTGAGTGAAGTTTATTGTCACAGATGGAATCAGATATGCTGATAATTTTTTTTTTAAGTTTTATTGATCATTTTGATTCCTTCATATTCAAAAATTAAATTCTCAAAAAAGGGAAGATTGTTTGTGTGCAGATGATGATGATGAATGAAATATTTAATGTTATTTTAAGATTATTAAAAATATGAGCATCCGATAAATATAGTATTCATTTGATATATAAGTGAGAATTTGAAAATTGTGTGAAAAAGTATGATTGATTTATAAATAACATCTTCTCATCCTAATTTATCAGAACTCTTGAATAAAAAATCTAATAACATCACCTAAAAATCATAATAACAATAGTATATTATATATATATATATATAAAATAAAATAATTGAAGATTAAAGCATCCATTTTACATCAGCATTAACCTGGCCATGAAGATATTGCAACAAATAAATCATTGATATAGTTAAAAAAACATTTAAGAGAATCTTAACTATGTTAGGGACAACGAGAATTTACATAACTCATATTTTATTTCTGCTCTAATTAATGACATGATATCCAACCATCCTAATTTATCTCTCCACTCACGTCTATCTTTTTGCACAAGTGTTTCCATAAATTTACACATGAATACACCACAATCGAAGCTATTGTTTTGCACTGGAATGCCTTTGGTTATTACAACTGATCATTTTTTTTCAAATTAGTTCTAAAATTTCCCCCGACTTCCTTCACAAAATGTTTAATGTATATATTTAAATGTATAATTAAATCGACGACAATATAGAACGATGCATAAAACAATATTTCATTAATTAATGATCTGATGAGTGATTTTACAACTTTGCGGTTGATCTCCAAATGCATTTTGTTGAATAAGGAGTTATACAGTCTCTATTTTTGCTCCTTTAATTCCTCAACTAGTAGTGTCCAATGTTGATTATTGATTATTGGTATAAAAAGTAACTCTATATTTTTAATAGTCTCCTTCCTAACGCGATCAACAAACCTTGTCAATTTTTTATGTCAGTAAAACTACTTAAAAATGCAACATCATACTAAAGTTATTATCATGTTGGATGTATTTAAGTGTACTCTAAATCGTGTGAAGTTTAATATTTACCCAATGGAGTGGAGACGCACATAGGTAAGATCTATAAAATTGGGGTGATTTGCACCTCTTATTTTCCATTAACATGACAAAACAATCTACATGTTCATTTCCTAACAAACCATTAGTCAATAACTCTTCAAGGTCACGTCGACTCATTAAAACATGTCCCATACCAATAATAAGATCACCCATGCAATTGAAATATATAATTATTGTGACAGATGTATACGAAATTAATGCAGAGCAAAAAATAAAGATGGTGTACAAACATGTTAGTGAGTTTCCTGTATAGATCGATTGTTTCTGCATTAAATATGAAATTTATTCTCTAGCGGGAAAATCGATTACCAATGATGCTGGACGAACCGGTAAAACTAGTAACTCTCAATAGATAATGCAAATATTTGAGTTCGGAGAAAAAACAAGAGAAGATTAAATTCTTTACCTTATCAGGATAGTCTTGAACAAGTTATGGGCCTGAGTTGTGTTGCTCTTTCTCTATATTTTCATTTTCAACCTGCTCCATTATTACAATGAATTGTTCCTCTTCTTTATCAGATGGTGTTTGTTGTATTTGCTATGCTTGCTCAATTTGTACATTCAGTGAGTTAGAAATAATGTTTGATATTATAGGTTGTTGTGAAACAAACTCTTCTTCTTTATTTACATCTTCAACCACATACATTATTGTAATGAAGTGTTCCTCTATTTTATCAAATTATGTTTGTTGAAGTTGACCTGCTTGCTCAATATGTACATTTGGTGAGTCAGAAATAACGTATGATATTATCGATTACTGTGAAACATATCATTTTTTTTGTCTCCTCAGTTTTTTCAATTTGTGCAACTAAATCATCTAATATACATTTGGAGTGTTTTTCCATTTCCTTTATTGCTTTGTTTTTTTTTCTCCTACTCAAATGTCATATAAATGGAGAACTAAAATTCCTCTTTTTTTATTAAACATTTTTATGGGGATTTTTTTATCCATTGTTTTTGCAAATTCTTCATCTGGTTGAATTATTTTTTTTTTCTAATTTATTGACTTGAGACTTTAAGTCTATATTAACATGTTATCTAAATTAGTAAAAAAAGTATTAACTAAGTCTTGAAAGTTTAAAAAAAAATTCAGTTGATTTCTAAGTAATTGATATATTTCTTCTAATCCAATATGTTTACTTATATGTATGTATGTATATGCTGGTTGAGGGTCACATGCAGCCAAATTGTTCTTCTTAATATTTAAATGATTGGAATTTCTCCGTCGCCGGAGAGGCGCCGCCAAATCTCTCTTTCGTGCTCTTTCAGTCAAGTCAGTTCATCGGGGCTCAGATCCCTTCAGAGGGCAACTCTCCAGAGTTTCTCGAGAACTATTAGGGTTTGTAGCTAAGTCCGCTTTATCTTACGCGCAAGATTTCAAAAAAAGACTCGACTTTTCTTCATGTCGTCCATTTCCTTCTGTTTCGGTGCGAAAATTTGAGGCGGAGAACTTTTCTCGGCGGTGGATCGGTGAAGCAGTGGAAACTTGAGCTGCTAATGCTATTTTACGGGCGCTATTTCGGAGATATAATAATTAGAGGCTCAAATGTCTTGGGCAGGCCTGGAAGAACTCTTTCTGTCCACTTCTCTCGCCAGTTATCTTGATAGTAAAATACCTTTCTTTGCCTCACCACTGCATTATGTGTACCTTTTTATGTTTTTTTTCTCAAAGATTATCATTGTTTCTGTTGAATTATAGACAAGTTACAAGGCTTAGTTATTGTCAGTTTTATATTTTATAATTTTTAGCCTAGATTGGTTTAAAAATGACTGTTCTAACTTTAGAATGGTTGCATCAGGGCATATCAATGGACGGGTTTGAATTTGGTTAAAGTGGTTATGAATTGTGGCCATTCAGTTTTTTAGCAAATTTGTTTTCCTCCTGTACTCAGGAACACTTCGTGTGAAATCGGATGGCTTATGCCGTAGATTTCTGCTCACCCAAAATTTTCAGTTTTGCCTTCAACCAAACAGGAGTCTTACGAAGTTTTTGGAAGCCACTTCCAGTTGTAGCTTAATATTATGATGATATCAAGAATGAAAACTCTGAAAGTTTTCTTTCTTGTTAGTGTCAAGGATTTTATTTTTGGAAGAAGAGTTTTCTGCCTACAACTTGATTTATCATTTATTTATTCATTATGCCACTTAAAATTGTGCTCTTCAAACCCTTTAAATATGCATCCATTAGCTCTCTAAAGTTCACTGCAAACATGGGCGCAGATCCGCGTGGGGTCCAAGGAAGTAATTTCAGATTTTTACTTATATGGGAGGACAATTAGGTCTTTTGTCTCTCCTGAATATCACTTTGCCCTTCGTTGCTCTTGCCCCTTCCACATTAGGTTTAGGTGAACAGTTTGCTCCCCCCCCATAGAGGTCGGTTCCGCTCCTGACTGTAGAGTACCTTTAGTAATACTCAAAAGTTTGACATTTTTCTTTTAGGGCCAATATAGTTGTAAAATCAAGAACTAAGCTTCACTTATGCAAGTACTTTTGAATGTATTTTTATAGTGACAAAGGAGAGTCATTAGGGAAGATAACAATCGTCATGTCTCTTTCAGTCAATGATGTTAGTGTGTGTGGGGTGTCAATGGTATAGACACCACTATACTGACAAATGCAACAATCCACATTGTGTATGCCTTAATATGAAGCATGGTCATGTAGATCATGATTTAGTCATCCATCATGAATTATGAGAGACATAATGATGTACACAAGATAAGCGAGATGGGAGAATCGGGTGTTGGAAGATATAGAAGGGAGTGGGAGTGGGAGCGCGGGTGCGGGCTCGGGAACCGACACTAGAGAGCAGGCACAGGGGAGCTGGTGCATGGGGGCTCAAGAGAGAGGGTGGGTGGGAGGGAGGGAGGGAGGGATTCTTATTCTTTATGCAATGATCAAATAAAATCCCCAAGTCATTATTCATAGAATGGAATTGAAGGATATACCCAAAAATAAGATTATTTAAATTTAAGTATTATTAAATAATAATACTAAATAATTCAATTTCAAATCTTGTAATTATCCTAACAAAGTAAATCCAAACAAATCTAAGATTCAAATTTAAATAAATAAATTCTAAAATGCTTAAAATAAAGCTAAAACTTTTTTCTTATGTCACATCAATTCTTTTGGGCCTAATAAAAATCTTCTTTTTAAGAGGTACACAAAAACCCTTTACTTAGAAGACTTATTTTTATGATTATGATGACAGCGGAATCATTTCATGAACATCTTTATCATCATTAATATATTTAACCTGACATAAAAATCCAGATCTAGATGCTTCAAACTTGGGTGCAATATATCGCCATCAAAGTAGCATCATAGAATATCTCGTAGCCATTTTAATTGTAGAAGTAGTGATAAAATACAAATTAATTTGTAATGGAGAGGCAACGGTTGAGGAAGTTGAGGCACAATCTATATCTCAGTGTATAGAGGTTGGAAAGTAGTACTAAGAACAAAGGAACTTTAGTTACGATTGTGGGCTTTACAAAATATCTTATTCAATCTTTAGCACAAGCTCTTCTTAAGGCATGGAATTATCAAGCTTAAAATAACGCTTAGATAAAAACACATCACCATGTGCAAGCTCAGACAAATAAAGAGGAGAATCTGATGGGTATTTGAATTTAGTGGAGCATTAGGGATTGTAGTTATTGGATAGAGATGTGAAATGAATCTGTTAAGTTTTTCTTATAGCAAAATATAGTTTCTTTCTCAACTCATAACTTCAACTAGTGTTTTAATTTAGTTAGAAAATGTTACAGAATATGAAGTTCGATGAGATTTGAGATGTTTATAGGAATCATAAGATCTATAAAGATATATGAATGACTCATTTTCGTCATCCAAAACCTTTAAGCAATATTTTGTGCAAATATCCTTTGCTAGATCTAAATCATATCCAAATAATCTCCATTATGTTTTTGTTCTTGATTTAATATATGAACAAATAATAGTGTTGACTCCATGGTGAATATCAAGGATTTAGGAACTCTACAAGTATTTTTTGCATGTATTTTGAAGCATGCACGTGGAAGGGTAGATGTGAATACACCAAACAAATGTGCACACAGCCATAGGCGAGTGACACGAGCCTTTCCGTGAGTGCATAGTTAAGGCTTGTGTTTGTGATAGATATATGTTTGGAAACAATGTAAGACAATTTGTGGTTGAGTGAGAAATAGTGTAATAAAAAGATCTGAGATAATAGGAGGGCTGGTGATTGCATGACTTTTCAGGTGTTAGCATTTGAACTAGTATAAGTCAACGGGGATAGATTTTGATAACAAAGCACATACGGATGGATACTACAACACATGAGGCGGGGGTGTTATCATGAGAATATACAACAAGGCGGATTGACGAAGGCATGGGATGGGGAGCACAAAGGTTTTGATATCATTAATGCAATCAAAAGATGTTAAAAAAGGAGAATAAGGTAATAGGGAAGAGAGCCATATCCACCTAGCTCGATTCAATCAGGAGTAGAGGCTAGGAGAAATAGCTTTGACTTAATTCATTTTGTAATGTTTTTTAGAAGCTCAAAATCCTTATTTATGGAAATAAGGTTTGAATGATAAGGCCTAAAGAAAAGATCAATTATTTGAATTCAAATATAATCCCATATAAATTAATTATAATCCTAATAATTCCAATTCAAATGTATTCAAACATAGAATTATTGAAAAAGGATAGTTTATTCTAACAAAATAAATTTGAAGTTCTAATTTAAATAGAAGAATTTTTTTAAATGTTGAGAATATATCTAAACCTAATTTCTTGTGCTGCATGACTTTATCCTGCCCTTTTGATAGTCCTTCACAATGATTTTCTGACATTGCCTTGTTTTTTTTTTCAAATATGATAAACTCACCTGTTTTGTTAGAACCAAGTGGTCTTTCGTTCGATGCCATTTTCACCTTCTTGTTGGTTGTATAACATCGACCTCTTTTGTTGATGCTAATAAAAGCTCCACAAGTAGATGGTTGTTTGAAGCGCGGAGTTGAAATCTAGATTTTATGCATTAATAAACTAGGATGCTTCAAGAAGATCAACCAAATTATATGGTAATTGAAGGGAAAGGTTAGGCAGCTTTTTTTATAAATCTGCTAAGTTTTATGGGCCTGAGTTTCATCTCTTAAATTCAGGTTTGTAACATTTTTTAGTTAGATTTGTAAAAAGCGGTCAAGATCTAACTTTTAACTTTCCTAAACCGTCTGCAATGTATCAAAATATTGTGTAGATCCTCGTAGTTACCACAGGGCCGTTTGGGATTACTTTTATTTTTATTTTTTATTTTTTATTTATATTTCATTTTTTATGTTTTGATTTAAATTAAAACATATTTGGTTAATGTACTTTTTTTTTAAAAAACACTCAAAACATTTTTTTAGGTGTTTTGAGTATTTTTAAAAATAAGTTGATTTATTTTTAAAAATAAAAGATAAAAATATATAAAAAATAAATTAAAAATGAGTAGAAACCCATTTTCGATTGAGAAATATGAACAAAAATATGATCATAGACGTATGCATATCATATTGCTTGTATTCCTTGATCTTTGGGCACTCACACATTGCACATTTGGGGAATGATTTTTCCCCTGAGAACCATTTTGTCACATAGAGTCCTGCCCTTTGCATCTTAATTGGCCTTATAAACTGATCTTCTGAATATTCATTATCAAGAATTGCATAACCTATCACACAACCTGTCTCGATGTACTCAGCACTAAAAGCTAATCAAATATAATACTTGAGTGTGGTGAGCTTTAAAACAATATTTTAATTTTAAATTATGAAAATACATTTGCATTATTCTTAGGATATTTTGCATTATATATAAGAAACAAGTTTTTAAAAACAAGAAAAAATAAAATAAAAATAGGAAGCAAAATTGATGCCAAAATGGCTCTACAATTTTGGATTGTTGGGGAAACGACCAAGAACTTGTCAAAATTGTGCAAGTAAAGTGCCCTTTTTATTTTGCTCTCTTCCTTATCCACTAGACCCGAAAAGTGTAAGGTTTGGATTTGGTTCACTTTTATTTGTTTCTAATTCACATGATTTTCGTGTACGATTGAAATTTGGCTTAGATTTATTCATAAAAAAAAATTGATTTGAGACTCATACGTGCTCACTATTAAACCCGAACTTTCTTGAGTTTCTCAAATCCCTAAAATCCTTTCTTGTGGTGAGAGCATTAAAAAAAAGAGTTTTAGTTGGCCATCTGCTGCAAAGCATCAAGTCGAGTATAGAAAGTTCTTACTGGTGGATGAAGATGAGGGGTATCTGTAGATTGCAAGTGCTATAGCCTGACAATTTGCTGGAGATGATACCTTTATTAGTAACCGATGATTATGAAAAATGTATTCTGAGCAAGATTAGATTCTTGTAGTTTTACTAAAATTCTTGTTTTACTATGCTAACAACAATTTTGGAGATCTTAGTGGATCCTGGACATGTCTAGCATAGCTAAACTACTAAATTCAAAAAGTCTCACACTTTGATTAACATGAACACTTCTAATGATGGTGGAATCGGTGAAAATGGGAAAAGAGTATCATTGGAGTAGTGTTTGACAAAATATGAAGATGATAATGGTAGGGGAGGGAAAATCGTAAATTTTAAAGGAGGGTTATGGTGATGTGTTGATTTATTAGTGGATGTTGAGTGAGAGGGTGGTATTTTTTGACAGGGAAGGGGATGGTGTGATTAGGCCTGTAAATGAGACGAGCTTAAGCGAGCTCGGCGCTTGTTCAAGTTCAGCTCGTTTGAATTTTCTTTTGCTTCTATTTGGCTCGTGTTTGAAATGGCTTGATAATAACGCATTTATGTTAGGCTCTATTTGAATTCTCTCATGTTTAGCTCTAGCTAAATCCGAGCCACATATCCGCCTACTTATTAGTCATGCGCATTTTAAGTTCTTAAAGAGTTGAGCTTGATTTTTATATTTAAACAATAACGGGAAAAGCATTTTTTTCAAACTTCCCAAGTGGAACAAATATATGCGGCTGTCGGGGCAAGGGAGTAGCAGGATTTTTTCATTGGAAATTGCTAGGGGTATTTACATACGCACCACACCCAACTCTATGTTATTACATAATTAACACCTAAATCAAATGGGGGGTTGATGATCTATTTACATTCATACCACCCAAATTTTATTTATTTACATATATAACACCTTATATTTTTTATAATTATACCATCCAAATAATTTTTAAAACTAATAAAATTTAGCATTTTTTATTACATATAAAAAATTAATATAAAAAAGATATAAAAAAATATTATTATTTTATTATTTCGAGCCGAACACAAACAAATAAACCTTTTTTCCCGTTTTGCTTGCTTATAAATCAAGCTGAAAAAATTATTCATGTTTGGCTCGCCTGCTTAACGAATAAATTGAATATTAATTATGTAACAGGTCGAGCACGAGCTATTCGCTAACGACAATTTTTTTTTTTTTTATATCTCTTTGTGTGATGATTGTTGATGTGGAGGCGGAGCGAGATTGTTATTATTGTAGAAGTTTGAGTACTCATGTTTTATTTATTTATTTTTGATTTGGCAAGTAAAACCATATAAGGTGCACCGATGTCTTAACCTAGGTTTTGAAATTGATTGGATACTGAACTGGAAGAAGAGGTTTAAAATTAAAAAATTTAATTGGGTTAAACCAAATGACATTATAAATATTAAAATTATTTTAATATAATTTAAATGACCTAAAATTGATGCATTAATGATATTTTCATTTATTGAATGTATCATTTAATTGTTAAATATTTTAATATATGATTCTAAATCAAAATTTTACTGCAAATATGTTAATTATTTTCTCTATTTTTTAATTTCAATATTTTATTTTTAGTTGTCTGTTTAAAATAATAAAAAAAAATCATAAATTAGTCAATAGCAAAATTCTGTGATTTATCAGAAATTGGATCAATTGACTTTTTTTTTTCTTTGTTCAACCGCCAGATTTGCCCAGTTCTGTGTGAATTTGGTTGCAAGTGAATAAAGTTGACCAACGGATCGATTCGTGATTGAACTTATTGGATCGACTAGTCCACTTAGTTTTTAAAAATGTGGTTTTAATATGAATATTGGTAAAGGGTGCACTTTTGTTTTAGCACAAGTATTAGTGCAGGCAAACATTCTCTTGGGGTGCAGTGTGCACTAGTGCCTTAGCATGAGTATCAATACATACATATTCTTGTAATTATTTGCTATAAGCTTGAAGATGGTGACTTGATCATGACAACTCTAATTGATAGGGAATTAACATGATGAAATTTGAATCCATGGCTATTTTGCCTTCACAATCGGTTTTCCATATAATTTTGCGGAGGGGTTTGATGCGGCAATATTCTTATCGGTGCACTATAGTGAATAATGATTATTCGTTGACAATGGATAGATAAAAGGTATCAGTGTTATACATAGAGCCCCAATTTCTCCAATTAGCATGTTGTGATTAGCTGATTCTGTTGGATATGATTCACATCATCTTCTTCACCCTTTTAATTTGGCCAGATCATTATTATACGGGGGAGAGCTACCCTCTGTTTAATTTATTTAGCTTGTGTTGAGCCTTGGCTTGAACACTATATCAATTCCAACATAGGAAAAGTTCTGTTTCTAGCAAGTTTCTTTTGCAAACATTTTGATTTTAGAGGCTACATATGAAGTCAGAGCCATGCAGCTTCATCTCCTCTTTTGAAATTAGGTTCTGTATGAAAATTTACTGGAGTCTATTATTGTCTGGCCATCAATCAAGGCTGTACATAATATTCAATATGGAATATGCAAATAATATGATTTAATATTTTTAGTTTTCTATTCAGCGAGTTATTTATTTTGAATGAAATTCGTTTGCTTCTATTCTGAAGAACATACTCGACTTTTTTTTAATAAGTCAATCAGAAGGAAGATCTTTTAGCAGTTTTTATGTAACATAGAATTCTTATGTATTTATCTAGCTCACACCAAAATTTTGATGTTTACCTGCATACCACTTTACCTATGCTTGAAAATGTGGATTTGACTTGTGAACAATGATAATTAGCGGTAGTTTTGATGTGATAGGAAAGAACTGAGTGGTTTGCAGGTAAATATGAAGATTTGGATGCGAGATATGTAAATACAGAAGAAGTTGTTGAGATTTATATCCAATGTAGGGTCCTATTTGTAAATGGACGAAGTCTAGAGTTTTTCCTTGTAAATGTTGTAACTTGTAAGGTTCTATATAAGCCCATCATCAATGAAATGAGAGTGGGTTTTTGAGCAATAATTTCTATTTGTTATTAGAGCCTCTACTCTAACTCTAGCAGCCGTCTCTATGCTTGATAGGCCGTGGCAAAGTTACCTGGAGAGGATCGCGTATGAAGGTTCGCGAGGAGTCTGGATCACACGGTTGGCCTGGGCGAGATCATGTGGTTTGCCTAGGGCATGATCGCGTGGAGGGAAGGATCGCCTGCAGGGATTGCGGCTCTCACCTGATAGAGTAGCGTCTCACGCGTGGAGCGAAGTATGAAGATTAGCCCCTTCTTTCTGTTTCACACGACAAAGTAGCATCTCTCGCTTACAGGGACTGCGGCGTGACCTGACCCGAATGATACAGTCACAATTTGAGCTAACTGAGAAGGCAACGACGGGTCTGTTACTTATGAAATGGTAGAATTGCGGCTCAGAATTTAGGAAGGCAGTGGGGCAGGACTTCGTTTCTAGAGTTCTACTTGACGACAATGAGACGAAGGATCGAAGCGGCTGCAATTTTGTGTTCGAGAAAAAGTGGTTGCGGCTTTGTGCGGGATAAGGCAAAGTGGATCAAACGAATTTGCAGGAAGTCATGTGTGTTCTACAAGCTCTGGATTTATCCTTGTGATTGAGGATGTCAGGAGACAGAGACAGTGCGACAAGTGAAGGTTTGGAACTTTTGGGGAAGATAGATCTTGAAGTTTTGAAGGTCTTGATCGAGCTCATACAAGGAGCTCTGTCTCGTCGGGAGTTATATCAGCACGTGCTCCGACGCAGGTGAAACTAGATCTCCCTCTTGTGGATCTGAAGCTTGATGGACTGGCCACATATCTTACTTAGTCTCGTCGGATCGAGACTGCTCTAATAGGGAGGAGACTAGAAGAATCTGTCATTTAGAGAGTTTGAATTATACTACACTCTGGAGGTGAATTCACCATTCAGTGACTCAACAGACAGAGATATAAGGCAAGAGAGAGTAAGTATGCAAGTGGGAGCAATGCCATATGTTGTGATGTGGGATGAATCAACTGAGGAGACGAAAATCAAGGAGATTGACCACAAAGGTGATGGGATTCAGACTGAAGGTGAGTTAAGGGTGCATACACAGACTAAGAAGCAAATTGAGGGAATAGTCTCTGCATTGCTAACAATTCCCTTGTCTCACTTTTCCCCAAATCTTGAGATACCTAAACCATCAACCTTTGATTCAAAACTTCCATATTATATTCTCCCCCCCCCCCCCCCCCCCCCCCCCCCAACGTTAAGAAAGACCTCCCGCAACGATGCAGGACATCCTCCTTATCATTTTGGGTGGGAAATTGACATTGCGAACTTTATTTTTTATTATAATATCTCACATTTGCATTGAGCATTCATTGCATCATTGGACTGTCTCTATGCCCAAATGTTGGCAGGTTACTAAAGATAATCCTAAGTGTAAAGCGGCGATGGATGAAGAGCTTGGAGCTCTTGATAAAGATCGAACTTGGGAGATTGTACCATTATCAACCAGAAAGAAAACGGTTGGATGCAATCAGATCTTCTCGGTAAAACAAACTCCAGAAGGGAAGGTGGGGAGGTACAAAACACGATCAGCGGCAAAAGGGTGCAGTCAGACGCATGACATTTATTATGATTGAAAACTTTGCACCAGTCACAAAGATGAGCACGGTGAGGACACTGACTTCCCTGACAGTGTATGGTGGATGGAGACTTTATCAATTGGATGTGAAGAATGTTTTTCTTCATGGGTAGCTACTGGAGGAGGTATATATGGAGATATCTCCAGGATTCTATACATCTCAGACAGTGGGCAACATATGTAGGCTCGGGAAGTCATTGTATGACTTAAAGCAATCTACTCGAGCTTGGTTTGACAAGTTTAGAATAACAATGGTCGGCATGGGATATTAGTAGATCAATACTGACCGGATGGTTTTTTATCGACAACATGAATATCACACAACCATACTTGCTGTGTATGTGGATGACATAATTATTACTGGTGATGATGAAGCAGAGATTGCTCAACTAAAGGGAAGATTGAGGAAGCAATTTGAGGTAAAAGATCTGGAACAACTCAGATACTTTCTTGGGATTGAAGTGACCCATGGATCTGAGAGGATTGTTCTATCCCAGAGAAAGTATGCACTGGATATTCTTATAGAGATAGGTATACGGGAGTGCAATCCTGCAGCCTCTCCAATTGATCAGAAGGTCAAGTTCAATATAAAGATAGGTGAATCGTTTGATCGTGAGAGATATCAGAGGCTGGTGTGTCGCCTGATCTATCCGTGCCACACTCAACATGATATTTCTTTTACAATAATTGCCGCTACATGCATGATCAAAGAAAGGGTCATATAGATACAATGTAACAAATTCTGAGGTGTCTGAAGAGTGCATGAGAGAAAGGGTTGATATTCACGAAGAATGAGCATGTATATATTGAGGGTTTTTGTGATTTTGTCTCGGCAAGTTGTGCTAATGACAGACGATTCACATCAGGGTATTGCATGTTTGTTGTTGGCAACTTGATCTTGTGGAAGAACAAGAAACAGTTAGTTGTAGCAAGATCAACAACAGAGACTGAATACAAGGTCTTGGCATTAGGAGTTGCTGAGATGATGTGGTTGAAAGCTTTGTTAGTTGAACTCAAATTTGACCAGGGAACTCAAATGAAGTTGTGGTGTGACAACAAGTTGGCAATAAGCATTGCTAACAACCCGATGCAACTTGATAGATCCAAACATGAGGACATTGATAGATTCTTCATCAAGGAAAAGCTGAATAACGGACTACTGGAGTTATGTCCCGTAGCCAATGGAGAGGAAGTGGTTGACTGCCTCACCAAAGGATTTTGTTCATTAAATTTGTCTAGATTATGTGACAAGATGGGCTTAGTGAATATCTTTTGCTTATCTTGAGGAGGAGTCTTGAAATTTATATGAATGTAGGGTCTTATTTGTAAATGAATGAAGTCTAGGGTTTTATTTGTAAATGTTATAACTTGTAAGGCTCTATATAAGCTCGTCATCAATGAAATGAGTGTTTTTTTTGGCACAAATTTCTATTAAATTGCATGTTATGTATGTAAATGCCCCTTTGATTTTACATTATTATTTTTTTTCTATGCATGATGTCCTAGTAGATCATCATAGAACCTTACGAATTTTGTTTAATAATTATTTCTTATTAGGATAGATCTTGATCAACCGTATTGCTTTTTATTCTATTACATATTGTTAATTGAACATGTATTACTATTTATTCATCTAGTCTTCAAACTCAAGTTCACATAGCTAATTATAATCTATAATTTTGAAATTGCATGTAAATAGATTTTTATCAGGTTTCTTCACAATCTAATAATTTTTCAAGCATGTGAAAAAATGAGGATGATCTGATGACATAGAAGCCCTTTTATAAGTTACACATTTTATCAATGGAGGAATGCCATTATGATCTCCTGACCCTTTACTGGAGGTTATTTTAATATCAAAGTTTATAAAAGTACAAATTTAGTCCCCAAACTTCGTTAATAAGGGTTGAAACAATCCTCAGCCTGAAGACTAATTTAACACTTTCATAGATAATTCAACTAAAATGACACTAAATAATCAAAGGACCATTTTGATAATTTTCTCTTCTATCTTTATATTTTGCCAATCCAATTAGTTCAATATATGTAATGTATCATCACAGGCCTATATCTTTAATCCCAACTCATTTAGAATACCCTGCATTTTAAAATAACAATTACCATCTTTAGCAATCGGGATCGATCCAATCAATATTACCAAATGATTGCATGCATGCATGTGTGTCATTCTTTTGCTTTTTCCTCATTAATCCAAAATATATGTTTTAAAACAACAAAAGCAGTATATTCCATTGGCAGTTTGCACTTTCTCCTTAAACAACATTGAATCAACTTAAACATTGAATATTACATTTTGTCAGAGAAACTCCTCGTCGTATTACGAGATGGAAAAGTTACTCGGCATTCTTCGATCTTTTGATCAGTTTGGTATCTTTCTATTGCTGCTTCCTCTGCATTTGATTTGATTTTTTTTTTTTTTTCAAATTTTAACTATCAAAATCAATTTTCTGCAAAGCAAATGCTGTTCTGGAAGGGGCCTGCGAGAGAGTGATTGTTGGAGATCTTTATTGTGATATTTCTCTGGGTCTGTATGTGATTCGTGGAGAGAACGTAGTTTTGATTGGAGAGCTGGTATTGATCCATTATGCCTCATAGCATTTTTGTTGCTTCTTTTTCCTCTGCGTACCTTTGTGATGAATGTTGTTTCTGAGCTTGATAGGATATTGAGAGAGATGAGCTCCCTCCGCACATGATAAATGTTTCACCTGCAGAGATAAGAAAGGTAACATTCCTGTATTCATTCCAGTTATATTTATGAACTCTGTTCTGCTCCTTAATCTCTCTTTTTCTTAATCTCTGCATTTTTTACTATTTTTATCTGGGATTATATTGCTCAAGTTTGGAATTTACATGGAATATTGACAAAGTTTGGCGGCTCATTTGGGACAGCTTTTTCATATACTTATTTTAAGATATTTGCATACATACCACACAATTCTTATGTATTTGGATATCTAGCACCTAAATTTTAATATTTACGTTCATAACTTAGCCGTTACGCAGTTCCTACAACACATCACCACCTCCATCTATATAATTCTTATGTATTTACAGATCTATAACACCAAAACATTCATATTTACATGCATACCGCTCAATGATTTAACATCACATAAGAATCATCACCATCACTAGTTTTCAAGAAAAATAAAAGAAACCTTTTTCATGCATAGGTTTATGACGCCAAGATATTATAAATATAAATATCAAACTGTAGTTGTTAGGTATATAAATACATAATAATTGTGCGGTATGTATGTAAATTTCCTTTCAAATTTTTAATGAAGCTGTTGCATACTTAGAACTATACATCGAATTTCCAGCGTCTGTGACATTGATCTTCACAGGCACAGAAAGCAGAGAGGGATGCCACAGATTTGAAAGGCTCCATGCGAAAAAGAATGGAGTTCCTTGATATGGACTAGAAAACAACATTTCTTCTTTCACCCTGCTTTATGATGATGTCCATAAGCCAAACTTTTATGACTCTTCATATATTATTGATCTGTGATTCTACGAAGGGGGCCCATTTGTTTTTTTATTTATTATTACTCTTTTAGAAAAGTATTCGCTTGTTGTCTAATTTGGGGAATAATATGAATATTTTACTTTATTTGGGGTACAATGTTAGAATTATTGGTATAGGTACTGTTTGCTTGTACATAACACTAGTCTTAAATTTTGAGGCATTTGTCCACCCTGAAGGGGTGTTTGGCTTGTAGGAAGGATTTAATGTTAGAAGATATTAAGTAAATCCGGATTTATTAAATTTAATTTTTTTGTTGGATTTAGTAAATCGTGATTTAACATGATCGGAAGACAAAATT
>NW_018164540.1:85708-91805 GCF_001263595.1 Phalaenopsis equestris
CAGCTTGGGCAGCTTCAGCTTATTGAATAATCTGTTGATAAGCTGATTAAAAATAATCAGATGATAAGCTAGGTGCGGTGGCTATTATAAATTTTTATTTTTTTTTTTGGAAAAGTCAGATCGATGCCAGAAAGCTGTCACCGCATCTATCTAGGTGCGGTGTGAAAAAATTATTTTCAGCGTTTTGAAAACGTAAAGCTGCCAAAATGCAGTTTATCCAAACAGATCAGGTGCGTTTTCAAAACGCCATCACACCAAATAACTGCCCCAAACGGACCCTAAATCTAATTTAAATGCAGCTGATGAATCCTTTTAATAGGAGGGAGGGGTGGGGTACCAAACGTCCTCTAAACATAATGTGTTTGTCACTGCCAACATCAATTCTCTTAGCTTAATTTAGAATTTTTGTATTTTTATCTTCATTAGGTGTGTTTGGACCCTTAACAATTAGCCATGGTTTATTTTGTTGTTTTAAAAGAGGTTTATCGTTGTTCCGTTTGTGTTGTGACTTCAATTATAAATCAGGTTATGTTTTAAAAACTAAAAGTCCTTGGGACCAAATATAGAACCGTTTGAGCTGTCATTTGAATGAAATTATTACGGTTGAGCTGTAGATCTCAACAAGACTAATTAAAAGATGCCATGAGTAGTCTGAATCCATGTTTGAATGAATAATAATGAAAGTAATTTATAATCCTTCATTCATGAAATGATTTTTCTATTTATTAGGGATGAAATACATTGTGATGAAATTATGCTTGTACCATGCTTTAGTGAGTATTTCACAGAAGTGGGCCTAGGACTCAGTAACTCAGCTGACTGGGCTTGTAGAGCCTATGCTTGGCGAGGTCGGTCCAATTGGCTAGATAGAATCATTGCCATGGGTCTTGAATGGTTTGGGGTCGTTAGGGCTAATTCGATTGGCTCAGCTTCATCGATTGATCAATCTAGTTTGGCAATTGACCGGCAATCCCTAGTGAGCGATTCATGTTGACAGAGTACTGGTAGGAAATCAGGCAGATGGTGAATCATCATAATCTGATAGGTATCTATTCTTTGGTGAAGAGATCCTGAGAGATGACTATAACTTGATAATATTGACTCTTGAAAATATAGGGAGATTGTTGGATGTCTCCACTATAACTGCAAGATTCGAGTGATTAGCTCCCCTTAGTTCGATTTCGTCATGGTAATAGGTTCTGACTATCCTTTGCCTCGTTTCTGGAGCCGCCTGGGTTCATGTGAGTCAGTTGCCTTTATGACTTGGTGCACCTTTTATTTATTATATCTAGTCATATAATGGGGACCGTTGAGTTTTTTCAGGTGGGCCATCCCTCGATCTACCCCATTCGTTCTAAACCATCAAATCTTATGGATGAGAGAAATTTAATGAGAGCAAGTCAGATATTATTAATGCATATCAAAGAAATGCACGCCAAGCCGTGTAGTTCTCGATTTTCGTCAAGCCACGGCCCAATCCTACACAATTTGCAATTTGAGCCCAATAAACAATCGTCAAATTCCTTTTGAACTTGAAAAGCATTAATATTGAAGTGATATTGGCCAATTTTTGCTTTTTTTATGTCAATATATTTTTCAAGTAATTTAAATAAGACTAAACGCAATGCACAAATGCAATAGGGCTTACTTGGATGCTCCAAATTCGAAAACTATATTGGACAAAAAAAAAATCCTCAAGCTTCTATCTTTTTATGAGATTTTAACTTACAAAGGTTAATGCATTATAAGCGCTTTAAAAAAATAATAAAACTAAAATTAATTATTAGCCATACTACAAAGGCTCCAAACTCATTAAGTGATTTAATATTAAGCAAATAATTTAAAAATATATATATAAATAAAGTTAATCTTTTAAGAAAATGAATTAATGACTCTTTTAAATTTTAATTTTAATTTTAAAATAATGACATAAATGATGTGATGGTTAAGCATTAATTAAAATATTTTTTAGTCTAAGCTACATCTATGCCATACTTTTTTTATTATTTTCTTACCTCCCTTGTCATACTTAATATTGATTAGATATTTTCTCTTGCATCTAAAAGTATCATGCTCGAAAATAAAAGGAAATAAAAATATAAATATAAGAAATGTAGATATTAGATATATAAATATGAAATTATGTGTGATGTCTAAGTAAAATTTTATTTTATTTTTCAAAAATAAGAAATCTAAATCACATGCTTTAAATTAAATGGCAAAGGAGACACTTGGCTATCCTTTAATGGATTCGTTGACTGCAGGCTCCAATAGAAAGGGAAAGTGATTTGACCCATGAACAGTAGGAAAGCGACCGAGAAGGCCAGTCCAAACGTAAGCATTTCTATTTTTTTTTTTCATAAAAATATAATAATTTGAATTTTTTCTATTAATAATTTAATATTGATGGTGACGGAATCAGACTTTACATATAAAAAGTTTCTCATCGCTTCACGTCCAAAAATAATAAATAATAAATAATAAATAATAAATAAATAAATACAAAATTTTCATATTTAACATTATTTTTCAAAAAACTTCTAGAGTTTTACAATTTATATCAATATAATTAATGTTGCATTAATAAATTTTTATCATTGGACACGAATCTCGATATATTTTGACGAAAAAATATTTCAAATACAAATTCATCATCATCCAAGCTTCTATTCTTCAAACTTATAATTAAACTGAGCATCTCAAGAAGACAACCACAATGACTATAGAATTTGTTCAATCCGAGTGCAATCAAACCCATATCAAGACGTTGAAGCACAATCGAATGTTTTGGATCGTAAATTGAATGATCAAATGAGCATCAAAATTGATATATTTATGATCAGGTCAAGCGCTTCGACGAGAGAACTCCAATTCAAAAGTGCTTTGGATATTACTTTTTTTTCGAGCACTTTTTTTTAGTTATATAAAAACAATTATAGTTTTCAGTATAAGATTATAACTCAGTTCTCCATATTGTCATAGAATGACATACCCCTGTACTTACAAACATATAGTGAATTACTTTGATTGGGCTAGGCCCTATAGTATTTTCCTTTTTTCTTTAATGATGTTCTCACGTAAAAATTCTAATGTCTCCATTTCTCATATGTGTGCATACTGAATTTTCGTCACTACTCTATTGCAGTGAATTTTTTTGCACGCAATAATAATTTATATTAAATTTTCTAACCCAAATTATTTCATTTAAAATTTTAATTTCACTAATAAATACATAAATTAGTAGAAAAAAAAAAAGCCAATCTTGGTCAAGAATAGCTTATAGCTCCCAAAGTCCCATCCACTTTAAGCTGATGCGGCTCATTTTAGAATATCCTGCAGCGAAAGTGAACTACCAATTCAAAAGTGCTTTGGATATTCCTTTATTCTTTTCATTATGTTGCTGCATTTCAGCTAAAATGACATTTTATGAAAAAATAAATAAATAAAAATTGGTGGAAATTAAAGTTTCTCAGATTGAACAGCCGGATTCTGGAGAAAAGAAAAACATGCTTCCTTTTTTTCCTCGTTCACCTTACAATATTCTACAAGCAACAATTTCTTTATATTTTTTCTTATTGTTTTTATAGATAATTAGTATAAGGGTTTGATGAAATGTTTTAAAATTTTGATTGGGTCGGTCAAATTTCATACTCAAAAGCTTAAAATAAGGTCGCATTTTGCAGATGAGCGAGAGGAAGACTTGGGCGTGGAGAAGACATAGTGGTCTAAGGAACTTTAGATATGTCTGATGTCCGACACAAACAATAATCATCGAGAATTATCGTCATCAGATCACCTTCGTGTGATCGTTTCGCCTTATCTCCATTCTTCAGCTATTGTCACTTGAACACTATTATTTTGCTTAACTCCATTACTTCAACCATATTCATAGAAATTTAAGCTATTATTAAATACATTACTTTATAATTCTATTGTTTTAATTAAAGAGAAATGTGAGCTTTTATAATTTCAATCAGTATAGTTAATGATTGATGTAAAAATGCTTGTGTGTCTTCCATATGTCTCTCTTTTATTTATGTGTGTAAAAAAATTTATGCAAAACTAAAAAATAAAATTCTCACTTTACTGTCACGAATTTTGCAGCACACCTAACATAAAGGTAACTAAGAGGAAATGAGAAGAGAAACAATAGAAACTTGTGTTTGGCAAAGGCCAATCATTAGTAAAATCTTGTAATTTTATATGATAGTGTTGAAAAGTCGAGTACGAAAAATCCCCTAGGAGAGCTAAGCAGTAGGGGAGAGGTGTTGCGAGAGATAAACCAGTTGTTGTGATATATATATAAATCAAATAGGAGAACGATCAACGACGAAGCGAAAAAATATAACAAGAAAAATTTCACACCAGAAAAGAACACAGATTTACATGGTTCGGCAAATTCCCAACGTCCACGAAGTTACAGAGGATTTTACTATTTGAGAAATTTACACCAGTCGATCACCTCGACTTACAAGAGGCATCTCTCACTTCGTTGCTCTCTCTTCTTCTTTCTCTGTTCTTCTCTCTCCGCACCAAGATACACCGAAGAAACTCTACACCAAGATACACCGAAGAAGATAAACTTACAAGAGAAATAAACATAATATCTCTTTAGCCACAAGCCATCAAGAAGAAGCCAAGGGAGAACAATCTTCTTCTTCTTCTTTCTTCTTCCTTCACTGCAAGGAA
Source organism: Phalaenopsis equestris (assembly GCF_001263595.1). Taxonomy (NCBI): domain Eukaryota; kingdom Viridiplantae; phylum Streptophyta; class Magnoliopsida; order Asparagales; family Orchidaceae; genus Phalaenopsis; species Phalaenopsis equestris. The sequence goes on from NW_018164540.1 coordinate 90,398, forward strand.
CTACTTCTTGGACTTCTCTTCCTCTGTCCCGAGAAAACCCGAAGAAGAACACCAAAATCATGACTTCAGAAAACCTTAAAGAGAGCTCTTTTGTTCACAACTTAAAAGAAACGAAATGCGGCGTTGTTTCGCGATCCTGGAGATGGGAGCAGTAGTTATCGTGAAACAGTGAAGAATCACAACTTTTCGTGATCAAAGCTGGAGGTAAGAGCAGGAGCTGATCGTGGGAGGCTAGATCGCGACGTTTCTCGATCGGGGGAGCGAAAGGTGGGAACGGGAAGCATTGGTGAAAAATTCTAATGGGCTCCAGCTCTAACAATCTCCCACTTGGAGACCGATACCGGACACTAATATCTCCTTCCTCAAACTTATATCCTCCACTAGCGGTGTCGCATTTTCCTTCAAACATGAATCCTTCAGCATGAATCCTCCACCTCTGCAACTCAAAACATTTGTCTTCACTCCAGATGACCAAATGAAGTTGCACATAACTTTAGTTTCTCAAGAGTAACACCCTCAGTCAAAATATCAATAGAGTCAACATAGCTTTGCACCTTCAAGCTATCTTCTGGGTTACTTTTGTCTCTGTTTACAACTCCCACTGCATGGACAATATCATGCCTCTGCTGAAAGCCTTTTTCAATAAGTTTATCCTTGTATCTTTTATTGTCATTATTCTTCACCTGGTGCACCCATTTATTGTGTAATGTCTTCTTACCTGGTGGAAGTTCTGTCAGCTCTCACTTGGTCGAACTTTCATCTTGCTAGATTTCTTCATTGTTCTGTAGTTCTCCACCTTCTGTCTGTGGAACAATATGAATGAGTGCCCCAGACCCACTCTCCTCTACTTCCATCATCAACAGAACTATGAACTGCCAACAATAGTTCATCATGTACTTCTTCAGATACCACATTCGCGCTATCATTCTCCATCTTCTTGGGATTTCTGCAGTTCCTCTTTATGTGGCTAGTTTTGCCACAATTCCGGCAGGTTGCCTACTAACCAAACTTTAATTTTAATCTCCATTTATTTCAGTTCATGTCTTGTCATCTTTCTCTGAAATCAACATTCAGTGTCGAACTCAAACCTGAGATCTTGCCAAAATCTCTCATGCGCACCTCAGCCAAAATCAAATCATGAATATTGTTGACCTCACTTTTGGTTGAGGTCTAGAAACTTCTTTAATAGCCTAGGTCTAGCCATAGGACTTTCCTATTGACTAGTCTTAGAAAATTAGAAAAGGTACCCCCACCATTAGAAATTCAAAACTCTTCTTTTTACTCAACTTGAAATTCCACATATTGATCTTAACCTCTAGCATTTAGTAGGTAAGATCATTATAAGAGAATTCAAGAAGAGTCCCTATAGGATTACTTGGCTTTAGGGTCGACCCTGGGTGTTAACTTG
>NW_018164540.1:98588-109248 GCF_001263595.1 Phalaenopsis equestris
TTTTTTTTTTTAACGTCCTTCCGAAGCGGGCAACGGGATTTCAATTCCGATGACCGACAGCTTCTTACGGGCAAACTCCACACCAAAAATAGTGCCGACAAATATCATCACATTTCAGCTTAATTGTACCCGCAGAACTATTAATTGCCATCCTCATGGCTTCACAACTATTTGGCAACGATGTCAAAAATATCAGCCCATGTATCCCATCATCAAAATCAATTTAAATAGATGACGATAATTGATTTGTGATAGTATTGAAATCATTCAGGTGTTGAGTAACATAAACACCTTCCGCCATCTTCAAGTTGAATAACTTCTTCATCAAGTACACCTTGTTATTCACCGATGACTTTTCATACATACCTGATAAGTCTACCATGAAATCTGCAGTCGTCCTTTCCTTGACGACATTGTGTGCAATAAACCTCGATCGAATAACCCCACAACTTATCGATCCAACAAATTTCATTCAACCTCATCCATCCTTTCAAGTTGTTTTCCCAATAGTGGAAGACAAAGTTTCTTCCCATAGAGGTAGTCCTCTATCTGCATCCTCCAATAACCAAAATCCGTGTCATCAAATTTTTCTATCCCTGAAACCTTCACTTCATCTGTAGTCATCATTCTTTCTTAGATCCGATCAAAGCTCTGATATTAGTTGTTGCGAGAGATATACCAGTTGTTGTGGTATATATATAAATGAAACAGGAGAAAGATCAACGACAAAGTGAAAAAATAGAACGAGAAAAATTTCACACCAGAAAAAAACACACAGATTTACATGATTTGAAAAAAAATTTACGTCCATGGAGTTGCAGAGGATTTTACTACTTGAAGAATTTATACCAGTCGATCACCTCGACTTCTAAGAGGAATCTCTCACTTCGTTGCTCTTTCTTCTTCTTACTCTGTTCTACTCTCTCTACACCGAGATACACCGAAGAAATTATATACTGAGATACACCTAAGAAGATAAACTTACAAGAAAAATAAACTCAATTGTTCTTCAGCCATAAGCCACCAAGAAAAAATCAAGGGAGAACAATCTTCTTCTTCTTTTTTCTTCTTCCTTCTCCGCAAGGAACTAATTCTTGCACTTCTCTTCCTCTGTCTCGAGGAAACCCAAAGAAGAATACCAAAATTGTGACTTCAGAAAACCTTAAGGAGAGTTCTTCTGTTCGCAACTTAAAGGAGACGAAAGGCGACATCGTTTCACGATCTTGGAGGTGGGAGCAGCTGGTATCGCGAAATAGTGAAAGATCGCGACTTTTCACAATCGAAGCTGGAGGCGGGAGCGGGAGTTGTTTGTGGGATGCTGGATCGCGACATTTCACGATCGGGGGAGCGAAAGGCGGGAGCGGGAAGCATAGGAAAAAATCATATCGTGCTCCAGCGCTAATAAGAGGCAGAGTACCTATGTCATACCGGTGTTTCTATACCAACCAGGATATTATCTGGCGACGTAACTACGCCGCAACAGGCCATAACTATGTCGTCATTTCGCACATTCCATGTGTGGATCCGAGAGTGCAAAATAATTACATTTGGTGATGGCGTGATTACACCGAGACGGTTTCTCCATTACGAGATTTAAAACCCTCGATTCAGAGTGACTTCTCCCTTACGTGCGATGTTTTTCTTGAAGGGGCTTACATTTGGTGTTAGTCAGTTGTGCTCTATGGGTGTTAAATTTGATGATGAGATCAGGGCACTGCTAATTTTGCCTTCATTATTGGATAATCATAATGGATTGGTCACAGTGGTGAGTAACTCTTCATGTAATATGAAATTGAACTTCAATGACATTTTGGGGTTAGTACTGAATGAAGAAGTTAACGAAAAAACAACAAATGATGAATCTTCAGGTTCTACGTTGAATGTTAAAAATAGAGGAAAGAATTGAGTCATAAATACAAGCAGAGACATATTTAGGCCCAGAAGAGGAAACTTTAAGGTAGAGGAAATGACAAAGAAGAATGTTGGAACTGCAAAAGGAAATGTCACTTTAAGGAGTGTAAAGCTCAAGGAATGCTAGTGGTGGAGGCCAAGATTGGAATCTCTTTAATATGTCTCCACCTGTGAAATCTAAGGTGACTCCCTAGTTTTATCCCTAGTTAGTACTTAATTTTAGATAGTAATTTTAGGTACTTCTTTTTATGCATGCCCTAATAAAGAGGTGTTTAAAAACTATATTGAAAGTGATATATAAAAGATTTATTTGATAGATAACAAGGCATGCAATATCGTCAGAAAGGATGATGTTGTTATTATGTTATCTAATGGAACAATCTTGATGCTTAATGAAGTAAGACATGATCCAAGTCTAATCAAAAATCTAATCTCGGTGAGCTAGCTGACAAAGTCAAGGTACGTGTCTATTATCATAGGTGATATATGAAAGGTGACCAAGGTAGCAATGGTGATGGCTCAGGAAAACATTGAAGAAATCAATGGTTAATTCAAAGAAGTTGAAGTTAGCCCATATTGATAAGGGGTTCTACTCCTGTCCATTCCATTAGAGGTTCCCACTACTTTGTCAACTTCATCAATGATCACATTAAAAATGCATGTGTTTATTTCTTAAAACATAAATATGATGCATTTAAAGTGTTAAGAAGTGGAAGGCTATGATAGAAAATGAGACAGACTTGAGGCTGAAGTATCTCAAATCAGATAATGGGGTGAGTATCGTGATCAGAGGATCAGTAATTTATGTGTTGCATAAGGGATCAGTTATGAGTTCACAGTTCCAATAACACCACAATAAATGATATGGTTTAGTGAATGAATAGAACCATCAACGAGTGTGCTAAAAGAATGAGGTTTCATACAAGCTTATCAAGGAAATTTTGGGCAAAACTAGTTCACATTATAGTTTATCTAATAAATTGTTGTCTGCCAGTACCTTTGAAGGAAGGCTTACCTGAAGAAGCTTGGAGTGAAAAAAAGGTAAATCTAGCTAACTTAAAGTTATTTGGTTTCTCTGCATATATACATGTTGCAGCAAAGTTCAGGAATAAACTTGATTCAAAATCTGTCAAGTATACTTTCATTAGGTATAACTCAAATGCATTTAAATACAAATTTTGGGACTTTTAGAATCATATATGTATTAGGAGCATGGATGTTAAATTTAATGAAATAGAGATGTATAAGAACATGAGCAGAACTCAGGATTCTTCGTCACTTATTTCTAAAGAGTCCAAATATGTTGAGATGAAAGATATTAGTGATCAATACGGTAGAGATAAAAGAAATGCTCAATTAGATGAAGCACTGAAAGTTTTTTAATCACCTACCACTGAAGTAAAGAGGTCTAATAAAATCTTGAGAACGACACAGAGGTATTATCCTTTTTTGTACCATTTGTTTTAACAAATGTTGGTGAACTAGAGTATTATGTGTGGAGGTCACTCAGGTTGAAAATTTTAAAGAGTGGAAGCTTGTCATGGATGATGAGATGAATTTCTTTTATGCCAAATCAAATATGAGGATCGACAGTATTACTGAATAACAAAAGAACACTATACAATAGGTGGGTCTACAGGCTGAAAAAGGAGTCAGATGGTAGTAGGTGTTATAAGCTAAGGTTTGTTGTGAAGGAGTTTCAACAAAAGGAGTGAACTACATTAAGATTTTTCTCTTATTTTGAAGATGATAATTATCAGAGTTGTGTTGAGCTTAATAGCATGGAATGATCTACATCTAGAGAAGATATATGTAAGGATAATTTTCTTACACGGAGATCTAGAAGTGAAACTATTATGGTGCAACTGTAGGGTTATGAAGTTCTAGGGGAAAAAGACTTAGTTTACAGGTTGAAGAAAAGCCCTTATGGCTAGCAGGCCTCGAGAAAGTGGTAAATGAGGTTTAACATGTTCATGTCAGACGGTGGGTACAATAAGTGACAGACAGACTATTATTTCTTCATCAAAAATTGATAATTATTATATCTTACTCCTTGTGTATGTGAATGACATGGTGATTGCAGAAGTAGATATGAAGAAAATTAGGAACTTGAACTAAAAATTTTCAAAGAAATTTGAGATCAAGGATTTAGGTTCAACCAAGAAGATGCTCGGGATGAAAATCAACAGGGACAAGAGTACAAGTGCAAGGAAGTTGTCTCAAGCAAATTATGTTGAGAAGATCATAGAAATTTTTAACATGAACGAGGCAAAACCATTTTGCACCCCCTTAGAAAGTCACTTTACGCTATCTAAGGAACTATCGCTTAAGTCTGAAGCAGAGCAAGCACAGATGAAGAGAATTTCATATGCTTTAGTAATTGGAAGTCTGATGCAAGTTATGATTTGTGCGAGACCATATATTGTATATGTAGTGATTAACATATTCATGGGCAATCTAAGCAGACAATGTTGGGAGGTGGTGAAATAGATTCCAGCTATTTGAAGGGAAACACTCAACATGACACTTTACTTTGAAAGTGTAAGGATTAGTCTACAATAATTTGTATGTTTAGATCTGATAGAAGATTTAGAAGGTAGAAAAAGTACAATATGGTATGTTTTTATTTTGGGGAACATAGCGGTGAGTTGGGTTTTCAAATATGGAAGTAGAATGAATTACTATCACTGATGCTAGCAAGACGATAATTTGGCTACAGGGCTTTATAGCATAATTTGAAAAGCAGGAAATTGAAAAGCTTCGTAGTGGCAGTATGAGTGTTATTCATTTTGTTAAGAACGCCGTTTTTCATGCTATGACAAAGCATATTCAGCTGATGTATTACTTCATACACTATCTCCTAGAAGATGAGCAGTATTCTTGGAAAATATACATACAAATCATAATCTTCTAGATATGTTGACTAAGGTAGTGACTATTGAAAAACTCAAACTATGATTGGCTTCAGTTGGAGTCCAGGAAGGTTGAGAGCTGAGGTGACTCACAATACTGTATGTGACTATGAAGATGATATATATGAAGATACAGATCTAGAGGATATGTTTTTGGTGTTATCAATCTCCAAGTAGGAGATTGTTGCGAAGCAGAGCTAGAATGAGCATCCAGAAGCGTGAAGTAGTATGAAAGAGACAACATACCCATGTCATAACTGCGTAGTTATGCTAGCTAGGACATTACTGGGCGGTGTACCTATGTCACAACCAAAGCATAGCTACACCGGTGTTTTGTTCGTTTAAGTTGTGGAGTCAGGCGTGCAGTAAAAATACAACGGGTGTCAGTGTGGTTGCGCCTAGATGGTTTCTACATTACATGACTTAAATCCCTCGATTCAAAGGGACATCTCTCTATCACGTGTGGTATCTTTCTAAACGTGGCTTTGGTGTGGAGCAGAAAAGAATCAATGTGGTGGATTTCAGTGATTTCTCTTGTGTGATCGAGAGAAGAGTGTCTAGAATTGTTATAAGTTCTAGCTGTGTAGAGAGAAAAATCTTGAGTGGTGCATTCAATACTTTCTCCTTTTCATAATGGTTTTTTGGTGAGGTGTGGCTCCATATTTTTTTCTAGTTCTCGATTTTTTTCTACATTAAATCTTAGCGTGCTTTATGGGATTTCCGTCTTTATTCGATATTTTGTCCCATATTTTTCAAATCGGTGTGATCATTTTTCCGGTGGTGTGGTGTTGATTGTTAATTGATTAAAGCCCTAGTTTCCATCCCAACATAGAGGAGATCTAATAGAAAGCATTAAGGCTTAAGAAAATACATAATATGTGAATACATAACAATTGTGTGGTATGCATATAAATCTCCAAAATAAAAATATAGATAGAAAAATAAATACATAGCGTTTTGTACCACAAAAAAAAATCACTTTGCAGAAAATAATTTTGGAGTCAAAGCATCAGTTTATAAATACTCAAAATTCCCTAAATTATGAACTCATAAAGGGGACTTATCATACAAATAAAATAAATAAAAGGAAAGGTAGCAAAAAATAAAAGAAGTTAAAGAAGCAAAGAACCAAAAATTATCTGCTTCATCACAGAACAGCACTTTCAGAAGAAACACAGAAACCAGTATTCATTCAGCACTGCAACTGCAAACAAATCTTCTCCTATAATTTTTCATATAAAAGTAGCATAATTAATCTGTCATCCTAACTAACAAAAAACCAAAAAACAGTAATCATTCCTTTATCATCCTCAGCAGCAGCAGCAGCAGCAGCTCATCACTATTGGATTGAGATGGGCGATGGTGGCTGCAATGTCTGCAAGATATCAGCCTCGGGTGACTCAATGGGCGGTAGAGAGAAGCGACCATAGGTAGAGCTTCCCTTCCTCAGCTCCTTCATGGTGGCCAGCGCAGCAATGGCGTTACGAAAAATTCTCTGCTCCGCTGCCCCTGCCGCATTCCTCTCCACCCTCGCCATCTCCTCCCTCTCTGGAAAAAGAGCTTCCATCATGCTCTCGCAGTCCTTCACCAGCTTGGAAACCAGCTCAGTAGTGAAAAATGGCTGCTTTAGCACCTTCTCTATGAATGGAAGCCGCAGCAGAGCACCTGTGCGCTTGTCATACTTCTTCAAGATTTTTGCAAGCCCTGTAAGCAATCAGTAAGGATTTGTTTGAGACTATTACACTATTCTGTCAAATCTTTCTTGAACTGAAAGCATAAGCTGTTGTAAGAGACAGGGGCCAAAGTAATATTTCAGGGGAGGTAAAATTGATATTTCATCAAAATTTTATCCCATATATTTAAAAATTTGAATTTGAGGGGAGGTCAAATTGCCCCCGCTGACTTGGGTCCACCCATGGTAACAAAAATCCTCACATTGACCATATCGTACTTCAAAAAAAAAAATTGATTTTTTACTGAACTACAATCCAAATAGATAAACCGTTAAATCTTTCACAAAGAAGCGAGCTAGAGTAAAGGAAAGAACCTGTATAGTTAACGTTGCTGTAATTCTCGAGCAGAACCATCTCGCCATGGAAATTGACAATATCTTTCCTGATATTACTCATATCGCCCTGAGTCTCCATCGCCTCCTGGATTCTCTCCTGCAACTCCTGCAGCAGAAGAAGAAACTGACCTCCATCCGAGCAGGGGAGAAATTTGGGAAGATTGGAGATGAACGATGAAGGGAAATAAAAAGAATGTACCTTTTGTCTAATTACAAAATCTTCTTCCTGTTCGACGAAGAAAGAGTTGAGCTTGTGGATCTCGGCGTCGAGGAGGCGGATGAACGGAGCTTCGGCAGGATCTCCTGAGGGCGGCGCGGCGGAGATGAGGCGAAGGAGCTTCTTAAGGTGCTTGTAGGAGAGGAACTTGTCTCTCCATTCAGGAAGAGTTTCTTCAATCTGTTGATTCAGCCGCTTTCCGAACTTCATACTGATCTGCTTTTTTGTGGTGGGAGTTGGAAGGTGTCGATCGAGTGATTTTATTAGGGGGAGAGAGAGTGAGGTGATGGGGAATATTTGAAAGCATATGCTAAGCGTGTTAGGACGGAGAGCGGAAGGACAGATGGAAGGGGATCAATATATTAATAAATTAACGGATTTTCATTTATATCACGCACTTTTCATGTATTTAAATCTTTACATCTCACTTACTTTATAAATATATGCATAATAAAATATTTTCTACTTTATAAAATATTAAAATTCAATCTAATATAATTTTTATCAGAAATCAACTCATTTATTTTAATATTAATTTGTTCATCATTTTAAGAGTTTTTTTTTTCAATTCCACAAATTTTTAAATAGACTAAAGTCAATACGTTTGAAATTTGAATGATGCTATTCTATTTTAATGCAGCGATAGAAATTATTTCAATATAGTTTATGAGAGATGGGGCATATTTCTAGTAACAAATTATATAAGATTTATGTTAATTCATCGCTTTTGTTGTACAATTTTTACACATACTAGATATCACATAAAAAAAATAGTATTTATATGTCAACAACAAATTATCAAGATTAAACATGAATCTGGAGGTATGATACGGATATCTAGACAATCTTTTGGATAATAAATATTTAAACTTTCATTAAGAGTCGTTCAAACCTTTGATTTCAGCAAATTTATGGTCGAACGGATCGGCTTGACGAGACAGACCTAATTTACCAAAATTAGTCCAATCCAAGTCAAATCAAGCATTGATCAAGCCATTAAACTGCTTTTTGAAAGTTCCTGAGTATAATTAGAAGGTCAAACGAATGTTGAATCTAGCGAGCTTATAGTCAAATCGAGCATCTCGATTAGAATAATCCAACGGGTTTAAGATCACTCGATTCCAAAATCATTAAGACATTCAAATATTCATAAAACACGGTCCATTATAGGGAATCCCTCCAGGCTATCTGTTCAGAGTGTTTAATATTCCTTCATTAATTACAATCAGAACTATATAAATAGAGCTCTACCTCTCTTTTGAAAAGGGGGAGAGAGTTCGAAGCCTGAAAAGTGCTTGAAGCTTAGAGAATGAGCTGAAGTATAGCATCGCTCATGTATTTGTCAACAGTCATCAATCACCGTCGACCCCCACTTGCCGGCAACTTCTGATCTCCCTCAAACATCGTCTATTCCTTGCAAAATGTTCATATGTGCACCAACTTTGAAGCTCGGAAGATTGCGTAACCTTTTTACGATGTGAGAAAAGGAATTGTACTTGTAATCTCCAGTTTATAGTTAATTTCTTTAGCTGAGTCAGACCCCGTAGTTTTTCCCTTTACCTGTTTTACACAAAAACTTATCGTGCTCTTCTAGTTAATTTCTTTCATCTGAGTGTGTTTTGAATTCTCATGCAACACTAAGACAACAATCTATTAATCTAATGTCGTGAATTTTCTAGCACTCACTAGTTTGGCGACGTCTGTGAAAATCAAGCATTCCTACTACTAAAGTACTTGCCATATTGCAGGGCCACCGGACGCAGCATCAACAATAATGAAGCATTCCATTCCAACACCCATCATTCCAGAGGGCAATCACGGAACTAAGGCATCAAGCCTCTACATCCTTCCATCCCGGAAGGCATTACCCTTCAGGTGAAGGCACCTTGGGTACTTCCCTGGAAGACTGTGTACATAGGATGGAGGAGCCTCCACTGAAGATTCTATAGCTCCTACTCGAGGCTCAACAGCGCTACGCAATGGAGATCACTTGCCACTAGTTCAACAGTCGACAAGAAACTCGTCGTTCAAATATACTCATATATGGCCCTCTCCCAGCGAGAGAACCTTTCTCATGTTTGGACTAAATGCAAACCTTATGGATACTGCAAGTTCTACTCATCTGTCTCGTGTAGCTCCTCTAGCATCGCCTCACCTTTTTGTCATTCCCGGCGATGTCACTCGCGATAAGCTACGATGCCTGGAAAGATTTCCCTCTATAGAATAGGAATCGCTTTCCCGCTCGCCACAATTTCCAAGAATCATCTCCTTTAGCAGAGGTGGTTCTCTAACACCCCATACTAGTAGGCTTTGAGCTCTCGAAAATATACACATAAAAGGGGTAACTGGCCTCTACGAGCATATTAACCACTACCAAACCATCATGCACATTCAATGTGGACTTGATGTGCTTCTATGTCAAACTCACACATGGTTGAATAAAAGTTATTATGAGATTTTGTTATTAGGAGATGAATAAAAATTATTATGGCTGCATTCATTAGGAAAGATAGTAAGATACTTATATAGCAAAGGATTAGATAATGTGTATTCAAATAACTTATTCTCAATGAGACAAAATAAATCAATATTATGATCTTGGATTAAATTCTCGAACATTCCAAATTGTAAGAGTGGGAAAAAACATAGGTTAATGCTGAGATGCGAAGGTTCCCCGTCTCTGGATTTTTCAGCTTTGTGGGTGGGTGGTAGGGTATAACAGTGAGAATGTCAGAGCAATCCATGCAAATCAAGGGTCAAAAATGTGTTTTAGAGTGAAGGAGTCAGGTTATTGAAGTTTTCTCTATTAAAAGGTGGAGTAATGTGGTTTGCAGAGGAGCAAGATGGCTCTTCCAATGTTTTATGGAGGGGTTCAATGTTAGTTGAAAATATGTTGCTATCTACTAAGAAAAGAAACATGTTAAGATTTGGAGCAATTGGAGCTGAAGGTCTCATATTATAAACATAAGCCACATTCCTTGTATTGCTTTAACTCCTATAAAAAAGGTTACCAATCATTGTCTACTATGACTTCTTTCATGACAGGGAGGAATAATGGGTATCATTTTATAGTAAGAGAATTTGGGTCGAGGCAAGAGAGGTTCATGGATAAATGTGTGACAAATATTGCATAAATAACTTTCCATTCATATAGGACTTGATGTTGTACCTCTTTACCCTTGACCAAGATAGTAATAATATCAGGGAAAACAGAATCAATAGCCATTTGAATGCTCGCTCACACAAAATTCAACCTAATTCTCTTACTAGTGAGGGGAATGTCAATGTTTCTATTTATTTTAAAGATGTCGGCTTCCATCCAACATCAAAAAGGGAGGTTACCAAATTTTACTCAATTGAACACTTTAATAAATCTTCTATAACTTGTTTAAATTTTGGAGGCCACCTCTTAAAAATAAAGGCGGTTGTCACCAATAAACAGAGGTTCACCATTAAGAACCACCTCAAGATTGCTCGAAGAGATATATCTGTGAAATAATAAATTGAAATCTACATGCATAATATATATATATATATAAGTTATGCTAGCTA
>NW_018164540.1:109258-111945 GCF_001263595.1 Phalaenopsis equestris
TGTTTATATATATATATATATATATAAACACCTATATTTATGACATCTTGTGAAAATAATCCACTATATGTTTGCGAGTATAAATATTAACCCTTATCCCACAATCTTAAAACGGTTACAAGGTTTCTCCAAATACAATGTACATACGCAGGATTGTTGGGAGCAGTTGCTACAGAGAGTTATTGGTGATGTGAGGTACGCCTTTGGAGGGTATTTAGGACACTATGTTACTCCGTGGGGTATTTCATTGCTTTGCAACATACGTCGTTACTCTGCATGGTGTTTCGTTACTTCGCAATGTATATTGTTACTCCGCAAGGTTCACCACATGCGAGAAGCTAGAGGCAACCTACAATGGTTGGCGTTGACCTGTGGGCGGTGGTCAATAATGGCCAGTAACTTTGTTGGGTCTTTGGTCTAGAATAACCCTAGAAATTGGTTCATTCTCCTCTTTTAGTTCAGATCTTGATCCACTTTCAACAAGAGGGAATAGCACTGTTTTTAGATTTTTGGAGTGGCATTCTTTGTAAATAATGCATGAATCTGGATCACTCCATCATATGGCCAAAGATTATCTAGATCAGATGGTATTTTGTGGGCATTTAAGTGCTTTAATGATATTTGAATTAAGTGATCTAGGGCTCGTTGGATCTGTCTCAGTGGGATACTCAATTTGACTATAAACTTATCAGATTTAGACTTCATTTGACTCTTCAATTAACCACCCAAAACACTCAAAAGTTGTTTAATAGCTTGATCTGGGCTTCATTTGTTGGATCAATTTTGGTGTCATTGGATCCATCTCATAGAACCGGTCAATTTGACTATACATTTGTTGAAATTGAAATTATGGATGATTTTTAATTTGAGCTTAAATTTTTTTTCTTAAAATATGTCTCGAGATTCATGTCAAATAATAAAATTTTGTTGATGGCATATCAATTTTATATTTATTTTTCAACATTTTTTGTGTCAAAATTTATCAACATTTTTGTTCACTGATAATTTGTAAAAAAAATTCATAAAAGTCATGTTTCTAAGTAACTTTAAGAGGCGTTTGGTAAAATAATTAAAATAACAGAGCAAATTAAAGCACTTAAACACGGAAATATAAATTTATCTTAATTTCATCCGATACCATTGCTCAATTTAAATAAAAATAAATTAATTAATTAATTGATTAAAACTTCTAAGAATCGTTTTCAAGCGCTTGTCGTTGAACTCATTGTATATGTTATACACGTCGTAACCGTTGTAAGACTTCATACGTAATATTCTCATCTCCTCATCACTTACTTACAATATTTTATGCATCATGATAGCCTAATGTTGAGTAAGTAGTACATGAAACACAGCTAATTTCTAACCTAATATCATAAGGGCTCTATACAAAAAGAAATTGCACCAAAGACATTTCAACATACTATTCCTCATTCCCTTGCCAAATATATGGCAAATAATGTATTATATCCTTAAAACATATTTGTGAGCATATTGAAGGTGGCGTATATATTCCTTCAAACACTACAAATGCTCGGTGATGCGGCGACGAGTTTTGGAGACGTCCAAAAGGAATTTCAAGCTACCAAAAAAAGAAATTCAATTCGTTGATAAGTGGTAGTCTAGTCATAGGACCTCGGTGAATATAAAAGCAAAAGGACTACTTTTTAAAAAGCAAAAATATATATTATCATCTTTGATAAGCATAGGTACATTCCAAACCATCTCTTGGTTATAGGAGAAATATTTACGTATGAAAAACACACCTAATTTTCTGTGTGTAATCCTCTCCCAATAACTTTTAATAACCTCTGCGAAGGTTATTGGGGGTTATTGCGGAGTTATTTCGGCGTTATTTGAAGTCAATACCATAATACCAGAGAAAATGTGAAAGTGTAACCGCATAGGGTATTGACTCCAAATAATGTTGAAATAACTCTGCAATAACCCCTCAAGAATCTTCGTAGATGTTAATGAAAAGTTATTGGGGGAGGATTACGCACGGAGAGCTGCGTGTGTTCTCCGCACGTAAATATTTTTCAAGTTGTAGCCCCTCAAATGTGAACTCAATTCTAAGTTCACCTCTCAAAAAATCTATCTTAATTTATCAATCACACCTCACCTAACGTTCTGATCTAAAAAATGAAAACCATTGAATTATCAAAGGCGACGATCACTTTCGTTGAACCATTTACATTTTATATATATATATATATATATATATATATATATATATATACAAGCGATGTGGATATAACTTGTTATTTTGACCCCCAATTAATGAACTAAAGTAAAAGGGCACTTTCGTAATGTAGTACCGCTCACCTACCACATCTCATCTACCGTTCACCTACCGCTCACCTACCGCTCACCTACCTCACACCTACCACTCTCTTGCTTCTATAATTAGAGAGGGTGTGATGCTTATGAGAGCAAAAGAAGAAATCTTAAGGGTGTGAGGCTTAGGAGAGGAAAGGGAGAAGATATTTTTAAGCTACCACAAAGGAAGAGAGAATAGCTATAGAGTTAGAGAGGAGGAGAGCATCTTGAGGCCTTGTATCAAGGTGTCGCTTGAGAGGGAGACCATAGAAGGAAGATGAGGGCTCATCTCTATGTATAAGCTATGTATTCTCCATTTCTTTTGCCTTAGTGAACTATTTGATTGATTCCCTTCCGTGGACGTAGAT
>NW_018164540.1:112206-112876 GCF_001263595.1 Phalaenopsis equestris
ACAGATTCGGTGAGCAGTGAAAGCTTTGATCGACTGGATTCGCACCGCAGGTTGTGCGGTTTGGCGAGAAGGAGGAACATTCATCGAGCGATGGCCGAAAATTTGCGACAGGGCTGCCAGCAGAGGATTTCGGTCTTGCGAGCAGCTCGGCCAGAGGGAAGAGGTGGAGATCGTGCAGAGAAGGATTCGGGAGTTCGCGAAGCAGGAGGACCTGAGCAGTTTGGCGAGGCGCGACGGCTCTGGAGAGGCAGTTATTCTCATACGAGACGCAGAGGAGTGCCTGCGGAAAGGAGGCGCGAGCACATAACAGGAAGTTTTCTCCGGTGAACAGGTGTGATCACTGTCAGAAGGGATCGGAGCTTTCCGTTCGGTTGACGAAGGCAGTGGAGTTCACGGGGAGAAGGTAAGAAATTTGGTGAGAATTTCTTGGATAGCAAGGCGTTAAAAGTTCTTGGAAGGGCAGCAGGTAGAATTCATTGGAATAAATCATAGCCACGATAATGAGTTCCGTCAAATTTGACATTGAGAAATTCAATGGGAAGAACGACTTCGGCCTATGGAGAGTAAAGATGAGAGCTCTATTGGTTCAACAGGGTGTTGCAGAAGCCTTGCAAGGGTCGGCGGCATTGCCGGCCGACATGACCGAGAAGGAGAAGATCGACATGCTGGA
>NW_018164540.1:113293-143954 GCF_001263595.1 Phalaenopsis equestris
AGTCATCAAGGGGATCTTTCAAGTGCTATCATTGTCACAAGGACGGTCATTTCAAGAGGAACTGCCCAGACAGGAAGAATAAGTATCAAGAAGAGCCAGAAGAATCAGGAGAAGCAAGCGTAGCCTCTGATGACTACGATTCTGCTGAGGCCTTAGTGATCACAGAATCTAAATCCAGTGAGTGTATCCTTGACTCAGGGTGTTCTTTCTACATGTGTCTTCACAATGACTGGTTCGAGACACTGCAATGGGGAAATGATGGGTCCGTTCTACTGGAAGACAATAAAGTTCACAGGATTGTTGGAAGTGGATCAATCAGGATAAGAATGTTTGATGAAGTTGAACGAGTACTGAAAAATGTCAGGTACGTACCAGAGCTAAAAAGAAATCTGATTTCTTTAGGTACGCTGGAGTCAAGCGGATGCTCATTCAAGGCAGAGAATGGCTGCATCAGAGTAACCAAAGGCCCTTGTGTCGTCATACAAGGAGTCAGGAAAAAGGGGTTGTACTCTCTTATCGGAAAAACCGTGATTGCTAAGTCCATGTACTGTTTGGACCTAGCAGACTCAAGCAAGGGCTGAGGGCCTCTCAGGGGCCAGGTGAAGGGAATCTTTACTTCAAAGCTTCTCAATTGAGGGTCAAGGTGGAGAATTGTTATTTTGACCCTCAATTAATGAACTAAAGTAAAAGAGCACTTTTGTAATGTGGTGCAGCTCACCTACCACATCTCACCTACCGTTCACCTACTGCTCACCTACCGCTCACCTACCGCTCACCTACCTCTCACCTACCACTCTCTTGCTTCTATAAATAGAGAGGGTGTGAGGCTTAGGAGAGCAAGGGAAGAAATCTTAAGGGTGTGAGGCTTAGGAGAGGAAAGGGAGAAGCTATCTTAAGCTACCACAAAGGAGGAGAGAATAGCTATAGAGTTAGAGAGGAAGAGAGCATCTTGAGGCCTTGTATCAAGGTGTCGCTTGAGAGGGAGGCCATAGAAGGAAGGTGAGGGCTCATCTCTATGTATAAGCTATGTATCCTCCATTTCTTTTGCCTTAGTGAAATATTTGATTGATTCCCTCCCGTGGACATAGATCCAGTTGAATCGAACCACGTAAACGATCTATGTTTGCTTGTGTTCTTTTCGTCTCATTTCTATGCCAGGAAGTACATATCTCACAACATAACTTGTTAAAAAATAAATGATAAACCTCCCCGCCATCTCTACCACCATATAATCCTCCCCCTCGTTGTTTTAGTTGAGAAAGATACCCATCGATGCCAATCTACTGTCCAACAACAAGTTTTGCTTTGGAACCCTTTCAAATATCATTACCCTCACATTTTATTATTCCCTCACTATTCCACAGCCCCCCCTTGATAAGCCCGTCTTATTTAATACTTTCTTAGAGCCCTAAAAGATATATTTCTCTCTCTCTCTCTCTCTCTCTCTCTCTCTCTCTCTCTCTCTCTCTCATCCTAATCATAAATGAACTTGGGAGTAATAGTCACATTATCATTTTGAAAGATTTACATACATACCACTCAAGTTCCTTTACATTCACATGTTGAATATCAAAACTTTAATTCTTATATATGTCACCTTACCTTTGCAAAGAAGAGTGTATTTTACATTTTAAAGGTTAAAATATTGATATTTTTTATATGATATGAAAGATTCAGCTGTATAAATGTAAAAAATAAGATTTAAGTGTTGGATATATATATTTTTCACTGAAACATTTAACCGTAATTATCAGTACTGTAGGGGTTAGTTTGCCTAATATCTCTGCCAATCACCACTGTTGCTGCATAATCGTGCCAACTTTATTAATAAAAAGAAAATACCCCTGCATAGGCTCCTGATACATAATTAAGGAAACATCTTATTACAATACATTAAAT
The DNA here is from genome assembly GCF_001263595.1 of Phalaenopsis equestris. NCBI lineage: Eukaryota > Viridiplantae > Streptophyta > Magnoliopsida > Asparagales > Orchidaceae > Phalaenopsis > Phalaenopsis equestris. The sequence goes on from NW_018164540.1 coordinate 115,193, forward strand.
TAAATACTTAAATGATTGATTTATTTTTCATCTAGAAATAATGAAAATTTTTACAGTAATTTTGAATATATTTATATGAAGGGCAACTAAAAACTATTATAAACATGATAATTTCTTTAAGAATACATGAATGACGATTTAAATACCACCATCATCAAAAAATGTGTTGGGCCACAAAAATACGAAGGGTTGTGCTTGAATGTGTCAATGTTGGTTAGAAATAAATGGTAGCAATTACGGCTAATATAGTATTTATAAACCCTGTGGGCAGAGAATAGAAGAAGCAAAAAAGGGAAAATGGGCTAATAATAAGAGAAAGCAAGGAGAAAACTGGAGGAAAGGGAACAAACAGAGGATATAGCTTAGAGAACCTGAGCAAAGGGTGCATACTTCAAGCTTCAGGGAAGACGCTCATTCATATTCACAAGGTAGATGATTCTCCATGGAATGTTCTAAAAGGTCCCCAAAATAACTCCTCCCATCAAAACCTAATAAAAATACATTACTATTCCTTCATGGCCTCTGAAGTAATAACTAAGGCCAAAAAACAAGGCACAATCCATGAGTCGTAGCATTAACCAAGGCTTGATCTTTTAATGGATTTCTCTAAAACATGAACATCGCTCAAGGTGGAGCACTTTGATAATGAGAAACAATTTCTAATGCCAACCAGTTTGAATTGTCAAATTCTCCATTGTAAATGATTCATTGTCAATAGATTCCCAAGTCATGATCTCAAAATGCTTAAACCTGTTAAGGAGAACATTTTGGTATAATATTTATACTAATGCCACTTTCTTGAAGCTTGATAGTACGAATCCTAAACATTTTTTCATGTTGATACCATATTTCTCTGCTGGTCTCACAGGCGTGTCAAGACTTCATCAGACTCTGTCCACCCGACCTCAGAACTGTTGGATCTCTTGAAATGTTTCTGTTAATTATAAGACGTCCATCCACTCAACATCTTGCATCTATTCAGTTGTGCTTCAACCTAATCAAACTCTTTCAGCCAAAAAAATTCTCAAAGCTCACACATCATCGCCGCAATATAAGAATGAACTCAAAGCCAAAAAAGACGAGCTTGGCCAGTGAAGATGAAGTACAAGAGACCAACATGATGTCATGACCCCATAATACCAAACAACACCATCAATGACCATAACACTTGACCCAGAGCTCAAGTACAAAATAGATTGAACAGTCCATTTCATTGTTGAATCTTTCAAGTTATAGGCATCCAAAAAGAAGGGATAACTGATAATTGGATTAAGTACCTCATTCTTGGATGGCATGTCAAACCATAAAAATTTAGAGTCACTAAGAACACTGCCATATGAATGACCACTTTCTTCATTGCAAAACAAACTTCATAAAAAATTAAACTCAAAATCCATAAGTCCTAAACGACACCCTCTCATTTTGATGGGGGCTCTTGCAGATTTAACGACTCTCAAAACAAAATTTATACATCATTCATAGCCCAACATATGCATTATTGATAGCCCAACACCCTTTACTGTTCACAACTAGAAACTGAGGGCTTTACCGTTTTGAAGTAATATCATCACCCAAGTAAAATCTCCAGCTCACAACGTATCTGCCACGCAGGCAATTGTCATCGTTGCACAGATATTGACATTTCATCCTCATCAATAACAACTAAGACTCTTCAAACATTTTACACCCCTCAAACAGTGAATAAATAAAAAAGAAAGTCAGGGCACTGAGGAAAACAAAAAACAAAAAGAGAGAACAAGAGAGGGGAGTCTGGAGAGCATAAGTAGTCATCAAACAAAAAAGTCCTCTCAAGAAGTGTGCAATTTTAGATCTCCCATGTAAACCAAATTTGCTTGATGGTTTAGCATTTTCTATTATCTCCCAAATCACATACATTTTGTATGTAAATGCTCAATGAATGGGGAAAAATATCACCCAACTACAACGGACATAGGATCTACTTGTCGGAGTACCATAGATCCCATGTCAAATAATGCTATCTTCTTCTCTTCACTTTTCTACTGGCACATGTATCAGTACATTGAAGTTTAAAGGCTTTTGTTTAAGTAGATCTAAAACTGAATAAATGAAAAGAAATTTTAGCAACGGTAGATTTAGTGGTAGAGTTGTAAAAATGGGTGAATGTTTGAGAAATTTCGGGTCTATTGTTCAAAGTGATGGTAATACACATGGGGATTTTATTATTAGAATTCTAGTTGATTGGTTGAAGTAAAAAAATGCATCAGACCTATTGTTTGATCGAAAAATATTGCTTGAACCGAAAGGAAAATTTTATAAGATGGTGGTGAGATCTGCAATGCTCTATGGCACAGAATGTTGCCCTTTAAAAGAGAAGCATAAAAAAAAGCGTTGCTAAGATGAGAATGCTTAGACGGATGAGTGGCTTGACATGATAGGGTTGGTGTAGCTCCGGTGGCGGACAAGATTAGAGAGAGTCGTCTTAGAAGATTGGGTCACATTAATCATTAACCACCTGATAATCATGTTACGAGGATGGTTGTTTTAGATTTAACTTATGCTAAGAAAGGCAGAGGTAGGCCTAAAAAGACTTAGGCATATTATATAAAAAAAATGATCTTAATCTATTAGAAATAAATGTATCACTCACAAGCAAACTTACCTAAATCACAAGCGACTTCTTATTCTTTTCCCAAACCCACATATCACAAAAAGAAATCGCTCTTGGCTGCATCTGTTTGGTCTCTTAATACAGTTTTTTTCCTTAGTTACACCAATAACATTCGGCAATGTCACACAAATAACTTTCGACAATGTCAATATATATATATATATATATATATATATATATAATCAGAATCGACAACCCAAATTGAAACTCCCATTCATCACTTATTAAAGAATAACGTTATAAAAAATTGGGAGACAAACTGTACTTATATGAACCGATCAACATGCCCAAGAAAAATTGCATCTAAGTATCTGCCCATATTAATTAATCACCTAAGCAAAATTAAATTAGTTTATTTGTGTGAATTTTTTTGAGGGGCATAACAATACTCCTATGATTACTTTAGAGGAAAATAGAAGCCTCGTAAACTCGGTTGATTGAACCTAGCGAACCCATTAGCACAGAAGTTGCAAGGCAAATATAACAGTGGAGAAAAAGAATAATGTTATTATATTAGCCAAAATCCTAGATGAAGAACAAAAACTACAGAGCATAGGACAGTTATTTACATATTATATGGTTTTACCTTTTGAGGAACCTACATTTATTATTCCCAATTAAGGAGAAATTGACCAGGAACAGAATTTGTCTCCCCTTTCAGGCTTGAAACACCCTCTTAACAAATCCCTTCATGGAGCTGCCCACACTGGCCCCAATTGCCTCGGCTAAATAAGCAACCTGAAGACAAGTTCGTTTGGTCAGCTTCCACATTTTATTTAAGAGAATAGGATTAAAAAACTAGGATTGTAATACCTCCAGAACACTTTTCTGAAGTTCAAAAGCATCCTTCACTCGATGCTCCAAGAAATTCCAGGTATTTCGAAATTCTATGAAGGAAAAATTATACATTCAAAAATGACTGTCTCGCCTGCCTTCACAATAATGTCTACTTTCACTGAAGAATTTGTCTATTGCCTATATATCAATATATCTATGTGGTACAGAATTATTTAAATTTAAAGATTTCTTAATGCAAATAAAACTATAAAATAAATGTATAGCACAAAAAATATCAGGATTCAGAGATCAGAGACTATTAAATACACAAAAATCAAATTTCTTTGATTACATAGAACACAAAGGACAATGCAATAATAAACTAAATATAAGAAAATCAAGAACAAATTTGTATAATATAAAACAAACAATTAAATGAGCATTTTCTATTGATTTAACACATAAGTTGTATTAAAGTTGACAAAATAAAAAACTCTAGCAAGTCAAATAACAAGAGACTTAAAAGTAATGATATAAAAGAGGAAAAAAACTTATTTAAAAAAAAAGAATCCAAGCCTCACATTGGTACTAGCATTGCATCAATTTGAGTGATAATTATTTTTTGCTCCATCTTAAGATTTTTTTTTCTTTTAAAGTGAGGTAAGATAACTCTTCCATAAAATTAAAATTTTCAAAATTTTAAATGGGATGCTTGTACTCTTCTCGTAAATTTTGAAGTACAAAAAATTGGAAAAACTAATATTTTAAGTCAAAGAACTTTTATAAATCATTCTTTTTTGCAAGTTTGTCTCAACATTCATTTTAAAAATAGTATATAAATATATAAATATGTAAAAGCTATAAAAATATTATATTTCATTATTTGGCTTTTTCCGCTAATTTTGCTTTTGATTCATCACATTAATTTATAAAATAAGTGGTGTTATAAATTCACATAAAAATTTTAATATAAAATAATTTATTTAAAATATTACAAAATAGTAGTCTTAAATGCAAATCTAAGAGAATTTTAGTAATATTTTTTTAAATAAAAATCAAACAAAAGAATAAAAAATAATTTAAAATTATCAAAGTAAATTCCAATCACGATTCTAAGAAATAACTCGAATAAATTAAATTATTTTAACGAGTCTTCAGTGGTTGTCACTCTTAGGCTTCTAAGATTTTATCTTTCCTCAATAAAAGAAAAATACCTCATCCAATTAATTTTAAATGAAATCCTTTCCCTCTTTCTAACATTATCACAAAAAAATAAGAGAACTTGTTTTCATGACCCATCCAATTTTTCATTTTCTCTCCGTAATCCTTCGCAGTAAAGTACATAATAATTTATAGAGATTAGGTGCGAGTAATATTTAAAAATGAGGAACATTTTTTTCCTTATATAAAGAATATAATTATAATATATTCAGTCTCTTCTTAAGTACCAAAAATAATCAAAAATAAAAAATCTCTCCCAAATTTATTAGATAGCTTTTTAATAAATAATTAAACCAAAAATTATTTAAATCTAACTTTAAGCATTTAATTTTTTTAATTTGGCATAGGACTAAACTCATAAAACAAACTGCGATAGTTGTGGCTTGGAGAGATTAGGAACGACATTCGACTAGAGCAGGCAAGTCAAACAGAGATACTTCAATTTTAGGCGATTGCGGCTTCGAGCAGTGGAGTAACAACATTTGGCTGGAGTAGAGAAGTCAGATGGAGGTTATGCGGCATCGGGTGCACGAGGGATGTGTTTCTTGAGTAAGAAGAGCAGGAGAATTTCGTGCGTGGAAGAGGGAATAGCTAGCGGTATATATGACAAAGAAAACAGAGGGTTATACCTAATGCATCTTAAGAGATTTAAGTTCGAATAATATAAAAAGGAACATCTGGGTGTGAAATAGGTAAATACCTATGCTTCCTGTGCTGCGTATGTAAAATCGCCTATTATTTTTTAAAATTATTATAAAACACCTAATCTCCATGAGACTATTTTCTTGTATTGCATGAGACTATTTTCTTGTAATATACTCCACCTTAATTATGGCAACACAATACAAAGTTAGGCAGCAGATTTATAAGAAATATTGAATATAAAGAGGGCTCCGGACGTAGCTCTACATGCGAACTCTAATAATATGCAGTCACGTGTGCTACATCGCGTAGGTTATTTTTGGGTTATTGAAGTAGAACAACAGAGGTTATTTTTGGTAGGGCTGTCAAAACGGCTCGTTGTTCGTGAACAGCTCGTGTTTGGGTCGTTCGCTAAGTTAACGAGCCGAACACGAACAACACGAACAAATATTTGTTTGTCGTGTTTGACTCGTTTTGGCTCGAAATACTACTAATTATATATATATCTTTGATGAGTAGTATTTTTTAAAAATTTAATTGACTACAATGCTACAAAGATTTATAATCAAATTAAAAGTACAATCAATTAAAAGTACTAATGAAGAAAATAGAATAAAAATTATTAAATTAGATTCAAATGATGTTTTAAATTTTGCCCCAATTCTTAATATTTTATGACTACGTAATTAGGGTTGTCAAAATGACTCTTTATTTGTGAATGGCTCGGGTTCAGCTAGCTAAGCAAATGAGGGTTTTCGCCCCGAAAGCCAACCGAGCCGAACACGAGCTGAGCCTGGGCTTGCTCGTGTTTAACTCTTTTACACCAAGGATTTTGGGGTTATTTTGGAGTTATTGAAGAGAAACTCGTATATTCACTTTAATAACCCTGAAATAACATCTGCGGTTCCATTTCAATAATCCCGAAATAACACCGCAGAGGTTATTTCGGCGGGGTTATTTTTAGGTTATTGAAGAGAAACTCATATATTACATTTCAATAACCCTGAAATAACACCGCCGAAATTATTCTGGGATTATTTCTAAATTATTGCGGGGGTTATTGAAGTTCGCAGTTTATTTTTTTATGTGGGTCTGATATTGCACAAATGACTTTATATTACTGGGAGTCCGCACGTAGAGCTATATCCGAAGTTTGGATAGAAAATTTTTCCAGAGGAGAGAACGAGAGGATGGTAGAAAGACCAAAAAAAAGTTTAAAATCCACCTTTTAGAATTTCAATTCATTCAACAATAATCCAAATACAAGCATCTCAAGTGTAGAAAAAAAATACAAAGGTCAAATAATTTTGAATCAAATCAATTCCTATTCAAAATCTAGCCTTGACAAACAATTCAAAATTAAGCCTGAAATGATTAAAAGGATAAACCATCCTAATTTAATATAAATCTAGAAATACTGATTACATGAAATAAAACTAAAATAAATCCTTATTAATCTATAACATATTTTCTTATGTAAAATCAATTCTCCTATATTACAAAGAGCTCGACAAAAAAAAGTTAAATGTTCCTAAAGAGTGTTGAAACTCTACTCGCAGAGAAAACTTCAAAGGAACTTTGGAGGCTCAAAAGGCCTTTATATGATAACAGATTTCTCATACATAAATTAGGATCAGCATCCAAGTTAAAAAGCAAAATACAAAAGCTACATGTACAAGCTTTTTAAAAATATAGAAAAGGTTTGAAATTATAGTAGAAATTCTTTGCTAGTAATACAAAAAAGTATTCAATATAAAAGTAATGTAGAACATAAATTTCAACATGATTACCCTGAACTCTTTAAAAAAAAAGATTTCATTAAAATGTAGTGCAAGTAATGCAGAAAATAAAAATATATTGGAATTAGGGATAATGAAGAAGCCTATAAAGGATAATCTCATTAGGATAAGAAGTTAACAACTTAATATAAACATCAAAAAAAAATTCAAAGCACTTCTCATTAATAATACACTAACAAAAAAAAGCATATTAGTAAGGCAAACTACTTCTTTAGAATATAATAGACCAAACTAAGTGATTATTGGATAATATAATCCATCTACCTTTAGCATTAAAAGCATTTTTGTACCCAGAATTTCATGTAGGAAGCTATTAATATAAAATTCATAATATGTAGTTTTAATTCACTATTTTTCAAAAGATTATTATTTATTATTTAATATGTTTGATAACATAAAATCAAATACAGAATCAATAAAAAAATAAAGAATATTAATAGATAACTCCTTGCAAGTGTGATAGGTCATATTTAGTTTCATGCATAAGTTTTGAGTCCAATTCAAGTTCATAAGAAGATTCAAGTAACACCCAAATGTAGAAAAAAGTGCATGTTTAGATCCACTCTTATATTTAAGTTTAGATTCTAGTATGTTTAACTATAACTCATCTGGTAACAAAGACTACTCTTCTGGATAGTAAATGGAAATGAGACTGTACTTCTTTATATCCTCAATATGACCAATCTATTTTGCATGGAGATTTAATTATATACTTAAGCAGGAAAATAAAAGACCTCCAGTGCCACTAGAGCATGTGTCGATTTGACTATATTGGGATAATCATCAATGTCACTTAACAACAATCTTATAAAGTGAACTACAGTAGGTTCAAGGTTTACCCTTTGCTGATAATATGAAAGAAACTAATCAACAAAGCTTCAGTATATTAATCATCATAAAGGGGGTTATAAGTATTTATATTATTAGAATGATGCATATTGTACTGGTTAATGATAACTATCTTAGAGGTTTTTCCTGCTGTCTTTGTTAGTCCCATCATAGAGACTCAGTTTGATATTAATAATTTGGAAAATTGTCTAACTTTTATGTGAAAGCATCAACTAAGATTGAATATGATGAACTACAGATCAAGCACGCATGAAAAACACCAAAATTTACTTGGTTCAATAAAAATTTGCTACACACAAGAAATGAGAGGAAATCCAATTCACTAAATGTAAGCCATAAATAATAAAAAAATAATAACATACACTGGCCATCCATTCCAACAAACATAAGCGCACTACTTTGATCGACAAAAGCAAAATTTCAAGTTTCTAAAGAAAATTAAGAAAAAAATAACACAAGAGAGCCGCTAAACAATAAAGACTAAGTATAAGAAAAATATGCACTTTGAAAGTTATTCAAAAGCTTCCTTTATAACCCTCTATATATGCTCGAAATTTCTAAAGCAATGGCACTATTGAGATGATACTCAAAGGTCATCAAAACATGCCTTTACTAATTTTCTCCTATCTATTACACTTGCTCTTCCACTATAACTAATTATATATTTCATAACTATCACTACCTCTCTTACCCCCTCTCAGGCCAATGCCGCGCCCCAATTTTGCACACCTTGAACATGCAAATCAATAGGCACAAAGTTTCGATTTATAGATTTATAAAGAGAAGAATTTAAATCTAGTTCAAATTTTGACCTAATATTTTTAAAAGATAAAATTATCCTAGTAATCTTTTAATCAGCTTTTATCATAAAAAATATAATTTATTATCATTCTATTAATCCTCTTATTTTACATTTTAGCTTATGCTACCAAATTATTGAGTCAGCAAAACCTTGCAAATCTCCCCCTTTGATTCAATAATGTGGCAATAACCTAGATCTTCGATGCAACTCTTCTCTATGCCAAGCATTCTATGCTCATAAAGCCTCAAAGTTAACTCAATAAACCAAAAATATTCCAGACTTTGCACCCGCAGGATTCCACCAAAACAGGTATGTTATATGTACAAATTGACCCATTACAACTGAAAGTGCGCTTGTCCTGCATTTTGAAAACGATAGGTGTCGTCTCCTCACTCATATTACAATTTATGACATGACATTGGGACAAATGTGAAACATAAGATTCTGCATCCTTTTGTTTCAAAACCTCTAAAATAGCAAAAAGCAAACTTTATTATGCTTTCCTAAATCACAATGCTTTGTCATAGATGAAAAAAGACTGAGCCAAGTCTATACTAAGTTTGCAGTTTGCACCTTGTAAAATGGAGTCTACCAACTCTATTTGCCTTCACGACGATCGAAGAATTTTTGTAAACTTATGAATAACTACATCTCCAAAGAGCTTGTACATGTATCATGAAAATGGAGAGCGCTCAAAGGTCAAATTTTATTGAAATTTGATCCGTGACTAACTCCATCTTATGTCTACCTACAAAATCATACTTTCAAAACTTAAAGATTCCAAAATGAACCATCCTGACCTAAAATAATTCTCAATATGAGCATAGCTGCTGAAACATGATGCATGATTATAATGTATCACCATATTAGGTCAAATATGATATAACCAAGTAAAATCTAGAATCCATTATTCTTTGAATGTGTCTCCATCAATCAATAAAAGAGTAATACATATAATAGAAGGATAATATGCAATAACACTGGATTCTGCTAACTTATCCATCTTATAGTTTTCATCTGCATGCTAATCATTGCTCTTCAAAAGATGACAATCTTTCTTAATGTGCCATTCTTATTATCATAGAGGCAAGTAATATCCTTACAGTTATCACAAAACATCAGATGTACTTCGAGGTAGATCCCTCAAAAGACCATCTTAATTTATAATTCCTTATCATACTTCTCATCTCTAACACACTCAAGCTCAACAATTATTTCTTAGAAAGAAGCGAGTTATTAACATCCTCAAAGTTGATGGGAAATCTATCATACAATATGGGGTCACAAACATGCTTAAAAGAGAAGAGTAAAGAGCATAATGTTAAACAAACTTGCTCTTCATAATGCCTGCATATGATAAATGAATTGAATGCGATATTACTTGCTAGGTTTGCAGGGACAAGAAAAAATAAGGGGGGAGCATGTAGGCACATAAGTATCATAAGTGTGAGCACAGCAACAATGGCTGCAGGTGGCACAAAGCGTACTCATGAAGCTTAGGAAAGCTAGTCGCATATTGATGACTTGGTGGGTGTGTAAGGGAGAAGCATGCAGATGGCATACCAAGGAGCTCATAAGTGACTAGACCTAGCAATTCATTGAGACACGGTTATGTTCAAGTGGGTCCATGCGAAGCAACATGTGGGACAGTCGCACATGATAGATGTGGGAGGAACCATGCAGACATTGCAGTTGAGTGTGAACCCCATGAGTAGCTCACTATTTGATTTGATTATAGCAAAGCAAGTGTGGTGTGGTGAAATATGTTTATCAAGTGTTAATAGATGTAACAGAGCTCAAAGAAACATATTTTACGGTCATAGAGGGTCTTTAGCTTGCTAAAATCGCTTGGTGAATACACGTCCATGTGCTTAGTCTTATAGAGTGAAATTTATATCAAGTGCACTCATTACTTATAAGCTCTCTTGTACGCATATATCTAAATATCACCATGTCTTGTATTTGAATTTAACTTCAAATGTTTAGGTGAAAATTGGTATAATTGATATATCTCTTGTGTAGTTGTGAAATTTTATCGAGTTTGAGTTTGCAGTTTATCTCACATATCTACATCAAGCCTAATCATACAATCCTATGCCCAATTAGTCCTGTATGGTATTTTCTTGCATTATTTGTAGCTTTCGTCGATTGATTTTATTAATATTACTTATGCTAACCATTTAAAATTGAAAAAATGAATATTTTGAGAAGAATCATATCAATCACCCCCAATACTGCTGTCATTCTATTATCAATTAGCAATGGGGCAAGAGAAACTAATTTGTAACCCTTGAGCATGAAAAAATGAGATGCTGACAATGAACTTGGTGCATGCGGAAGCAAGAAATACTAGTAAAACTATCTCGGACAGCATAAGCGATACAAAAGAAAACACACAAGTACACGAACGTTGATGGCTTAGATGGGAATCAAAATAAAATCAATATTCAATTACATTCGATAAATCAACCTAGCCTTGGGAGTCCTTTAAATAGCGCAAGAATTTTAAGCTTATAAGAAAGAAAATGGCAAAATAAATAAAGAAACAAAAATATGCTATGGCAAAAAATAAACCTTGAAACAAAATTCAAAACCTTTCAAATATAAAACTCTAAATAAAGCAAGGTAATATTTAATTAATCACACCGGGCATAAATTTTTATCAAATGAACATCATCATGGTGGGTGGGTCGTGATGTGGAGGGAAAAAAAAATAAGGTATGGGTGGTATGGGAAGCACGTGCAGGTAGATTGGTTGGGAGGTGGAGTAAGAATTCATATAAAAAATTTGTAGTTGAAACAAAAAGAAGAAAAACGAGAATCTGAATATCTCCCATTATTGCCAGAATCATCACTATCATTGTAACATTAAATGGAGAAGGGTTGGAAAGAAAGTCAAAGATGCAACATTTGGAAAATTTATAATTGGAACAAAAAAAAAAAAACAGAATATCTAACTATATCCCACCATAATCATCAAAACATTACCTTGTGATGAGAATGCATGTGAAAAATTTATAGTTGATACAAAAATTAAATAAAATTACTCTGACTATCCCCCATCATTGCAATAGTCATCATTATCATGATAACCTCACACAAGTAAGAGTTAGCAAAAAGGTCAAAGATACATGCATGTGGAAAATTTATAGTTTAAACATAGAGCAAATAAAATGATTATATGATTATCTCCCGCCTTTGTTGGCATCATCATTATCATTGTATACTTACCCCAACTACTTTACATTGGTTGTATTAACCTCATTGTTCATTCATTTATGTTGGACGCTATAATAAGTTTTCATCACACCAGGCATAAGTTTTTATCAAATGATCATCATCATGGTGGAAGAAAAAAAAGAAGGTATGGGTGGGTATGAGATGTGTGTGCACGCGCATGTAGATTGATTGGGAGGTGGAGTAAGAATCCATATTAAAAATTTATAGTTGAAACAAAAAGAAGAAAAATGAGAATGTGACCATCTCCCATTATTGCCAGAATCATCACTATCATTGTAACATTAAATGGAGAAGGGTTGGAAAGAAAATAAAAGATGCAACATTTGGAAAATTTATAATTGAAAAAAAAAAAAGAATATCTAACTATCTCCCACCATAATCATCAAAACATTACCCCAATTGCTTCATGTTGGCATGTGCGCAAGGGGAAGGGGATGGTGAGAATGCATGTGAAAAATTTATAGTTGATACAAAAAGCAAATAAAATTACTCTCTGACTATTCCCCATCATTGTCATCGTCATCATTTTCGTGATAACCTCACATAGGTAAGAGTTAGAAAAAAGGTCAAAGATACATGCATGTGGAAAATTTATTGTTTAAACATAGAGCAAATAAAATGATTATCTGATTATCTCCCGTCTTTGTTGTCATCATCATTATTATTGTATACTTACCCCAACTCCTTTACATTGGCTGTATGAACCTCATTGTTCATTCATTTATGTTGGATGCTACAATACGTATTAACTCAGATTTGCAAGGTCATTTTGTAAAACTTCTAATATATTATATTTAATCTATCTCTTTCATACTTAATGCTTCATGATAATTTTCTCCACCCATCTTTACTATCTCTCATAATTTAAAGAAAAGTTAAATATGGAAAATTGATGATACTTCAAGAGTATCAATTAGCTTTGTAAGAAACTAGAAATGGTTACAAAATGTTTATGAAGTGTTTTAGGGACCAAAGGAAACAAAAAACATCAATGAAGAGAATCAAATAATGGCATGATAGAAAATTATACCACAAATCATGCAACAAAGGGGAAGAAATAAACCTGGAGAGTCATCAGTCATCATGTACACTTCACTTGTTGAGTATATGCCTCCAAGTACAGTTCGTTTCACATACCAATCAATGTCTGAACCGTGGTCTCCAGCAGCATGCCATATCTCATCCATTAAAGCAGCTCGCTGCTTCAGACTTGTTGGGAGATTCATTGGTTGAGCCTGTCACTGCAAATATTAGTACCACAGATATGACACTGCATAATGAAGGGAAGTGCTTAACAAAAACTTCGTACCTGAATGCTCAATGCCTGAGGCCACTTTGATATATAAGGCACTTGCATTTCTAACCTGATTCGAATAAGCTTAACTAGGCGGTCACTGAGTATCAAATCATTCAAGTCCACTCCTGAATCAATACGATCAATAAGCTTCTGCAGACAATCATCCATGAAAAACTGAAAAGCAAGAGATACACCACATGAGCAAAATCATCTTGAATACTGTTTCTCCATGTAGACTAAGGTTTGCATAAGTAAGAAATAGTCGAAGTCAGGAAAAGAAAGACCTCAAAAAGACAATTAGAGTATATATAATGCTGATGAAGCTTTCATGATAAATTGGCTTTTTTTTCTTTTTTCTTTTTTTTTCTTTTTTTTTATATTTTTTAAATTTTTAAGATAGCTTAGATGGACGCCCAAATATATTATTTCATTTCATCTCAAACCATATGATTTTGACAAACACACTAGTTGCCTTCTCTGAACAGTTTGGACAATGTATAGAAGATGAGGTAGCAAACAGAAAAGTAAACTTATTATTTGTTCGATTTAATATCAAATCATTAGTGGTTCTTTCTGTATTTTAAATTTAAAATAATAGTTTAATTTTAATTTCAGCTTCACATCGTCTGTTCCCATCTTGAAATTTCAAGACCCCGGGCCGGGTCATGACACTTTTTAATCAGTATCCTCAAAACTCTGGCACAAATAATAGTCACATACCTTCATAAACCATAGGAACTGATCAGGTCATAGTTGACAAGTAGGTTTATTCTACAGCCTCAGCTGAATGCCAATTACTAGAAATATTGCAGAATAAACGATGTCATAGACTTTCAACACTAGCTTTTCAAGTGTTGAAACAACGGGAAATGAAGGGTAAAAAAGGATTTAATATAACACCTTCAAGGTAAATCGCTTGATTCCAAATTTTACTATCGATCAACGTTGCTGGGTCTGAAACAACTATAATTTAAAAGAAATAGAAGTTGCCACTATGCTTATTCAGATAAATGACACGATCAATCAATTTGGCATCCAAATAGACCACCAATTTCGCCCAAAGCACTCATAATTAAGGATTATGCATTAATTATTTATAATTTTGAAGTCTAAATTTTATTAGATCATAACAAATTTATACATGCCTAGGAACCTCCTATTTTTAACCAAAACGAGTAAAAAATAGTAACCTCTCAAAATCCTCCAAAATCTAGACTAACAAGGCAAGTATCAATTCAACACGTTTCAATGCCATAAGAACGACAAATTTTTAACCATAGAGGTTGCCACTATACGTCAAGATTTATAAGGTTTCACAAAAACAATAACCTAGATCAATGGCAGAAGAATGAGAAGTAATCCACATCCAAGAAGTCATGTGAGCGTACATAACAAAAGGGGCACAAGAAACTTGTCATTCCCAAAGCCAAATACACACAACCTCACCACAAAAAGAAGCCTCAATTATTTCAAACTAAAGAAGAAAAGATCTCCTAATATCTTATAGAAATTACAAAACCTAAACAAGAGAGATAAAAAACAAAAGAATCTAAAGCATATTGAAAATTTTACACCAAGTTGCTTCTCAAAGAAGCCTATTCTCCTTGTTTTCATCGCTTTATTATTTCTCAATAACAAAGAGCTAGAGCCCTCATGCAAATCCCTCGTTCCTCTCTTCTATAAACCATTTATAGGAGTTTAAGAAGGTCAAAATCCAAAACAAAATTTTACCCAAATAATGCATACAAAAACTTATAAGTAATTATTATCTAAGGAAAAAAAGAAGATTTGTACTTAATCTAAATCAATTAATTTAATTTTTGTGCTTATCTTGAAAATATAATTGAGGTAATACCCTAATAGAAGGAAACCAAAGTGGTAATATGGTCTCTCTCTCTCTATGTTAAATCAATGGAGTTGTCTGACTCCCAAACAATAAAAGGCTTCATATTGCTTTAATTAATTTTGTTAGGACAATGAACAGTGTGCTTAAAACATGATGGAATAATAAACGATACATGTGAGTATATCGTAAAACTTTGAACCTATTGATCCCATTTCTCTAAATTACTTCAAATTCAAAAAGATCCAAAAGAGATGTTCCAGAAATTGGAAATATGAGCTCCATAATAATGATGATAGATCACATCAGAAAAGCGAAAAAACTTTGGAAGCAATTGCATTTCGGTGATGAGCAAGGATTCACTAGATTGAGGACTAATGTAGGATGCTTAACTTGCTACAAACCTCAAAATTATCAGAAACAATGAAGTCATGCTAAGTATGAATTCTCATGGGATACTCATCTTTTTGAAAACTTGAATGGATTTAGTCACAACAAAGAAAGTGAAACTAGATTAAGAATAATATCTGCTTGCTCATGTTACTATGGCAAACTTAAATCAGAGTAAGGTCTACTACCTTTCTTGTGACCTATCAGCAGTGGAATTATCATTGTACTTGAGCACTTGACACACTATCAAGTTATCCTTTAGCTACTAAAGAAGCCAACTTTTCATCTTCATTTTCATAAAAGCTAAGAAATGGATGCCGGCTGAACTGAAGATAATTAGAATCAGCACAAATCTCTAATGCCAAATTTTAAGCTGTTTTTCATAGGATTTTCATCAAAAAGTTGTACTTATTGGCTGTTCATCTAAAAGACTTCTTTTACTTAGAATGCTCCTAGGCATTGCCTCTTGTCGAGCACACTAGCTTGCATGTAATTGTAAGCATCTTGCTGAACTTATGTTTTACAATTTTCACTTTCAGGTGAACTTCAACCTGCCCTACCTTTTAAAAAACTCACTCTACCTAGTAAAATGCCAAGCAAAAGATGATCTCTCATTGAAGATAATGTACAAAACAGGCTGTACTTTCAGTTCCTATATTAACATGATCATTTGCTAAAGCAACAACTTGATTGTAAGAATTTTGAACTACAAAAAACCAATTGCACCAACTCTAAAAATTAAAAGTATAAAGTTATACAAAATTCTAAGGCAACGAAAGCAAAATTCCTTACAATATTTATTGAGGAACCACGAAAGATGATCTGGCAAACCAAACTTGATTGCAGGTGTATATCGTACCAAAAGTCTAAAGTTTCTCGAAGAAGCCTGGCGTTAAGGAGAAATACAGAATCAATCTAACATGTTTCCCAATCTAAAAGAGATAGGGAGGGGAGAAAATATGATCCCCACTCCCTCACCCTCTTTCTCCCCCTCTTCAACTCCACTTAAGGAACATTCTGACAGAGTACTTGAAATCTTAATTTTGAAAATCCTCTCAGCATTTGAGGAACTCCCTTAAAAAGATCAAATGGTTCTTGCTCAAGTGATTACTCTCCTTAGTCATGAAAGTGCCATAATGGAATGAATGACTCTCTAAAATAGATCAAGTAGTACTTGTTCCAATAAGTACTATTGTTATGGCACTATTTATAGACAATTTTAAGAGACAATGGGACTGCTATAGATGACGGCCTTAACTGAGTTTCCAACTAACTAGCTGCTAAGCTAAAAATTTGCTTCATCAACCTTGTAACTAACAATGATTAAGTCAAATACCAGTATCAAACACAAATCTATTTCATATCTCTCTTACTTAATCCCTCTCCTCTGCATCAGTCAACTTGATTCTTACTAAACAGGTAACTTTAATGTCCGCACATGACCAAGCAAGTTCAATGATTCTAGAAAGTTGCCTTGTCAACCTTTCCAAGCTCTGGAAAGTAGCATTGGATGTTAGGGCAACTTCAATGCTTGGTGATTGGTTACGTTAAACTCTCACTTGGATAACTTGTATCCTTGGACAAATTGGAAAAACAAATTTCACCGTTATAATTCTGGGACAAATTAAATTATTCTTTCGACTACTTCAATGTTTGGATTAGTTGAACAGTCCTTCGGATAACTTTAATTCTTGACTAAGTTGAACTCTCCCTTGAACAAATTCAATTCTTGTATGAGTTAAACCCTCTCTAGGACGGCTTCATGCATGAGAAAAGCTTAGGTTCGCATTCTAACTGAATTAATCTAGCTCAGTTTATCATAGGTCTACAAAATTTGCCACCTAATCGGCAGCACAAAGGTGTGGACTTACCAGAACACAATATAGATAGCGGTAAAAGTGCAAAGAGTTCGCCAGATTTTTTTTCTAGATTTAAATATGCATATGTGCCCTTTTTTTGCTTCATAAAACAAGTAAGGCCTGGATTCGTATGTTGAGATCAAAATGTTCAAAAGATGAAAAAAGAAAAGAACTCCACCTCGACGAGCGCTGCTTCCCTGCGAGGGAAAGAACCCACAATGGAGGGGGAGACGCAGACATCTCTCGCCCCATAAATCATAGCCGAATCGCTCCATCCCACTCTTGGCTGTTCACGAAACCATAAAGACAATTCCATTCAAAAGATCACCTACTAAATCGGGAGACATAACTTTGGAGAAGCAAACTTACAACGTGAGAGAGTGCAGCGCGGAGGACCCTCGCCTGCTCATCTTCGTAGCTGCTCCTGACTTTCGCTCTGTTGCCCCAATTATCACGGGCTGCCCCGTGATCTTCTCCTCCTCCTGAAATTGGGGTTTCTTGATTCGGCTGCTGTTCATGGATGAAGGGGTTCTGAGGAGACGGGGGAACGGAAGAAGCATCGGTGGGGAAGCGGAGAAATGGCGTGACGAATAGGTGGCGACGTGAACCGGTGCTGTGCTGAATAAAACGACACGCCGCTGATCGGATCATTTCAGACTACGGCATAGGATTCAGGCGTGAGGGAGGGGAAGCTAATGAGCAGAACTCTAATTGCATATTTATGAGTAAAAATAAAAAATATATATATTACTTGGCTAGCTGAGCTTGTGGTGTCCAGTCAAAAAATTTTGTGGAGTGAAAAATGTGTATTTCTTTATGAGGACGTTTGTTTGAAAAAAAAATATTTACTCATTTAGTTTGAACAATATTTAATAAATCATGTAAATCCAAATTTAAATCCTAAAAATTGTTTGATATATTATTAAATAAATTCTAATAAATCTGAAAATTTGTTTACCAACTTTAATATGATTTACTAAATCTCTATCTCCTCACATATTTCAATTTCTTTAAATCCCATAAATTTTACTTTTTACGGGATTTGATTAAAGGCAAAACAAAGGTAAAACAGGATTTAAGAACCTGAAGGATTTATGCAGTTGCTTTTTGTTGTTTGGCGGGATTTAGGATATGTTTAGGGCAGCTGCAGTTTATCCAGCTTCTGCTGATAAGCAGCTTATCATGATAATCTGCGGATGAGCAGCTGATCCGGATAAGTTGTCTGGTTGTTTAGTTTATGTGTTTGGAAAACAGTTGATTCTGGATAAATGACAATTCTGCCCATGTTTTGAATTAGTTTAGTTGTTTGGTTAGAGCGTTTTGAAAACAGCTTATTTACAGGTATTTTTAAGTAAATTAACCAAATATCAAGTTAATGATTAATAAGAATTTTGCTTAACTAATTAATCACTAATTAATATTTTATTATTAATCATTAATCATTAGCTAGTTATTTATTTAGTTATATAATCATTAATTAGAATTTACTAAACTAATAAAACATTAATCAATACTTAAACTTTCATTAATTAATCATGAATCAATTATTTACCAAGCATATATCAATTGTAATTAAATTAATAAAATTAAAATTAACTTAAGATATCATTTTATCCAATCATTAAATGGTAATCAATTCTATTTATTATAATTAACTTATATTAAATTAAACAAAAAATAACTTAAATGTAAAAATATCCACATTAATTTCTATCTAGTAAAGAGTTTTTAATTAAGCAAATTAATGCAGAAATTTTAACTTCTCTCAAGTAGCCCTTGCTACCTTCTCCTTCCTCCTCTTCCCCCGAAACCCTCACCAACAGTAATTTGAAGCTAGCTGGGAAGGTTGCCATGTAATCGAAGTGTCCGAGGAAGGCGATCTCCATTACTCCCATCTCTCTCCACCTTCTCCGCTTCTACCATCGTGTTTCCTCGCATCCCCTTTCGTACGCTTCAATCAACGTGAATCCTGTAAATTTGCCACAAGCTTCATCTCTAAATGCCCTCGCTTCTTCAGCCGTCACTTGCTGCTCAACACGGCATGTCTATCCAGCGAGTGCAGCCGAGCCATCACAAGAGCAACAGAGAGAGGGGATCGATTGCTATCCGGGAGGGCGACAAAGAGAGATCGATTGCGGTTTTGAGAGGCACGTACGACAGAGGACAACGGAGTAATTGGGAACAAAACACGATGAGGGAATGCGGCCCGCAGGGATGGTCCTGCGGTCGCGTTCTTTATAAAATGAAAACAACGATTTTCAAAACGCACATAAAACATGGATAAAAAACACTAGGGCGGCGTTTTGAAAACGCTGCCCGCTGTTTTAAGTTGTCCCAAACGGGGCCTTAGCGTAAGTCTTGCTTAAAAGCGGCTACCCGACATCCCTTATAATTTAAATGATGATACTTTTTATGTGATATAGAACATTTGGGTGATATAAATGTAAAAAATAAAATGTATATAATTGATACGCCACCAATAAATTTTCATCATCCGACACGAATTTCGGTGCAATTTTTTAAACAAGAAACATTCAAACTTTGATTAAGAGTCATCCAGAGCTCCGATTTCAGCAAACTTATAGTCAAATTGATCGGCTCGATGAGATGGACCTAATGATATGAAAGTCGATCCAATCCGAGTCAAATCAAGCCGGATCAAATCATTAAACTACTATTGGAGGATTTCTGGAGGCATTTGAAAGGTCAAACAGATGTCGAATCTAACGAGTTCATTGTTGAATCGAGCGTCTTAATAAGACGAATCCAACGAGCCCAAGATTGGTCAATTCCGACATCATTAAGGCACTCAAATATCCATCAAACGTCATCTGATTAAAATAAGCTCTCTGGACCGTCCGATCAAAATGGTTCATATTCTTGCATTAATTGCACTCAAAATAGAGTAAATAGAGTCTCACCCCTCACATGAAAGGGATGAGGCTTAAGAGAGAACTTGAGGCTTTGAAAAGGAGCTCAAGTCCAAGATCATCCTTGTCTTCGTCGATCGTCGTCGACCACCACTGACTGTCGACAACCACCGCTGACCTCGGTTGACCACTGCGGACCACCTTTTATCTTCGTCGATCGGGGCTGCCCTCCTCCGCCACCCGCCGACCGTCATCGACTGTCATCAGCCACCGCTGACCTCCATCGATCACCACCGACCGTCATCGATTATCGTTAACTAACGTCGATCACCGCCGACCTCCGTCAACCACCGTTAACTAGGCGTCGTCAGTCGACGTTGTAACTTGGAAAGCTAGTAACAATTTCCCGTGTGTGGGACAAGAGACATCTGTAATCGTCAACTTATAGTGGATTCTCATAACTGGGTCAGACTCCGTGGTTTTTTCCCTTTACGGGTTTTCCACGTAAAAACTTCTGGTGTTATCACAACTTGTTTCATTTTCATCTGAGTGTGTGTTGAATCCTCACGCAACGCTAAGACAATAATTCATTACTCTACAGCCGCGAATTTTCTAGTACGCATCAATGTAAATATATAAGAATTTGGTGATATGCGTTTAAATGACTCCTGATTTGTTTAATCTTATTTTGGCTCAACCAAAACTTTAAAATTTAAGAAAACTTTGTTTTTTTTTTCATTCTAGGAATTTTTTTTCGTGTAGCAATTAATTTTCAATTAAAAACCCATCATTTTAAATTCAGATTTAAATGCATAATCAATAGAGAGCCTTTCTCTTCAATTAAGTAACCTAATCCTTTATTTGTATCATAATTGCCACTAACACTAAATTTGACTCAGAAAACAAAGTTATAGTTTAATTAAATAAAATTAGAAGGAAAAAAAAATTCAGCCATACAAACATGTGCAGGACACATACATGTTGTTGCAGGTGTCATATTGTAGTACAAATTAGAAAAATATATTATGTCAGGATGAACAAATGTTCGGACAACGGCGTGGAACGCATCATGTCGTCGAACACACGGTGTGGTGTGATTCACGCTTTCGTCCGCACTTCCTGTTACCCTGATATAATATTTTCTCTATCAATTCAACCGTATAAACCGTTTTCTTGGTCAAAGGCTGCTGTTGAACCTCTTGAAATGCTAAAATGTGCAAAAAGTTCATTCTATATATTTAAGTAAATTTTGCGAAAAAAAAGGCTGATCCAAATAAAAAAAAAAATCAAATAACTCAATCAATGATCAATTGTATACAATATGTACAATCTCATTATACATGAATTTCGGATATTTTTTTAAATAAAAAAATATGCTGACACACAAACACACAACATGAAGTTAGCTTATTTTCGGCAGAAACACAACATGAAGTTCGCTTATTTTCGGCGGAAATAAAATGCCTCTTTTGTATTTTCACATGTCATATTTGTCTAAATTTCTTGGTATAAAACTTTTTATTGTTATAAAATGGTTAAACTAATAAGGACAAATCACATGAAGTTAGCTTCCGTGGTAGTGTAGCAAATATATAATCATCATATATTTCAACTCATTAATATGCCATCAAATATAGATGAGCATGTACAACAAATAGAGGGGCAAGTCGTCTGTCAAACATATGAAACATAGATCGTGGGTCCTACCCGCGATCCGCGTCTAATAGTAAAATAAAAACGGTGTTCTGTAAAATGCTCGTGAAATGGGATTTCCAAACTGAAGGTGGCGCTTTGAAAACGTCACCGCTGCAAATAAACTCTCCCAAACACACCCTTAGAGTAGAAAGTAAGCTATATAGGCTAAACAACAGTGCATTGAAGATATGTTTCAGTGTTGCTTAGAATTACCAGCCTCCACCTCCACCAATTACTCACAAAGATACTGCAAATGGAGGACACTGGGTAGTATAAAACTATTAGAAATTATTATCTCTCTCTCTCTCTCTAGCAATTTGATGAAGCAACACAATAATAATTATATCATTAATAAAAAAATATTTAGAAATTCATTGTGAATCTAAATTAAATTATATGACATGGAAATATATTTAAAGACTCGATTTAATATGTCTAGTGTCATAGGAATTTTGCTAGAATTCAACATATAAAAAATAATTATGTTATTAATAATAATTTTAGCATATTTTTTTTTGTAAATTTCTAATTCTTTAAAATAAAACCCCAGAAAATTAAAATATTTTGAATATGATTTAAATTTGTATTTATTATTTTTTTTTTTTTTTTTTTTTTTTTGCTTTAAATGCTGTGTTTGTTGAGAGTAGAAGCCATTTGGGACAGGAATTTCTTTAATTATGCTTCTCTACTATTGTTCATATGTGGTCAAGGCTCTTCACTTAGGCAAATATTTAAATTTTTTTTGTATCTAACAATAGCATGGCTACTTTATAAGAAAAAACTACACTTACAATATCTCTCATAATTATAACTTTGATAACATACTTATTTATCCTATAGTTTGTTAATTTTATAGTCCGAAAAGGAAAATGATGTCTTAATAGATTGAATTTATGTATTACACTCGTTCTTCATCATGGTCGGAAAATATCTGACGACTCCATTGTCAACTAATCTCAAATGTTTCTTGTTGATTGTTGATACACTCATCGTTGTCATCATCCATTGTCATGCTATAGGAACACTGAGATATGTCTCTCCTATCCGAGCTATTATGGTGTGTTAACCAATTTTTGCACTTTGGAAAATTGTGGTCCTTTGTAATTATTAATTTAGAGTAGTGAGATTGTGTTAATTAGGCAATGCTTTGTAGATTATTTTTCTTTAACTATTTTTTTCTTGTAACATATTTTATGTCCATGAAAGATTTTGTTTTTTCGATTTATCTATATATATGCAACATATTATATAATACTAAGATGTTAAAAACATATTTTTTTATCAATATATATTAATGCATGTCTTCTAAACTTTAGTTTGCGATCTCTCGTGACCACTTAGTGGGTTTCACTTTCATCTAGATTAATATCACACAATTTATAAAATTAGATTTAACTTCATTGTGAGATAGGGCTGTCAAAACAGTTCGTTGTTCACGAACAACTCATGTTCGGCTCGTAAGAAGCTCGTGTTATTCGTTCATGTTCGGCTCGTTTTGACTCGGAATACTACTAATTAATTATATATATATATATATATATATATCTTTGATGAGTAGTATTTTCAAAAAATTTAATTGACTACAAGGCTATAAAGATTTATAATCAATTAAAAGTATTAATGAAGAAAATAAAATAAAAATTATTAATTTAGATTCAAATGATGTTTTAAATCTTGCTTCAATCCTTAACAACTTATGGCTACGTGATTAGGATTATCAAAATGACTTTTTGTTTGTGAACGGTTCGTGTTCCGCTCGCTAAGCAAACGAGCCGAACACGAACATACTTTTTTAACTTGAAATATAAACGACATGTTCGGCTCGTTTACACCCCTATTGAGAGTGATATATTAAATTTTTTAGAGTTTTATGAAACAGTATTTTTAAATATTTGGAAGATATATGAAAATTAAAAAATTATAATATATAAGAATCAGATAACATTTCACCAATTTTTATTATATTACAAATATATAATCTTCCATTATATAATTGGTGGCTAAATTTTGCATTAAACTTCAGTCAAAGAAGAGCACATAAGGTACGACGAGATATTATTATGTGTGGATCGATGGATGAGGAGGCGACGTCACCACCAATTCACGTGTATATGATGTGACCATTCCATCCACTCTTATCCGCACATAACAATTTCTCATGATCGAGACATGCCAGCAAAAGCACAAAAAATAAACATGCATACAAATTAATCCAACATGCATAACACAGCTACTCCAAATCATATTATTAAACCAACATGTATGCCATGTTTACTTACCCAAAATTTAAATAAACCTTGATACTTTCGCTCTCTCTAATGAAAACCTTCTAACACTTCTTTTACATATCATAATCACTATTTTCATTCCATAACTTTGAGACCTCGCTCCTTCAGAAGACGGTTAACATCATCCTCAATCTTCGACAGCATTTTATCAGCTGTGCACAAACCATCTTCGCCAGCAGTCTCTGCGTCGGTGCCGGCCATCATAAGTTGCCGGCGGCGCAGCAAAATCTCGACCTTGCCGGCGGCGTAATTGTTATTCAAATGGCCAACTCCCGGGCTATGGCCGAGCTTCGCCGCCGGCTGATCATTACTGCTAATCCCAGCTGCCATGAGACGCATGGTTCCCTCAATGGGGAAAGCATAAAGAACAAGGAGAAGAAGAAATATGGATATGGAGATGAAGGGGGGCTTGAACATGGCCATGCTTGCGTGTGGGAGGGAGAGGAATGCGAATATGTTTATGCTGTCTGAATATATAGTGTTAGTGAAGGGTATTACTGTGTGGTGAATGTGCGAATGAGTCAATTAATATTTTATTGGGACTAACAAAATCTGGCTGAATTGTAATTTGTAATCCATGTATCGCTGAATTCTCCCAAAATTATGAATTATTGTCGGGGTTTTTATAGTAATCTTCCACTTAATTTCTTTTATTTTCAGAGCCGGATGAATTCAGAATGCATGAATGTGTGTTGATTAGGAATGCAACGTACACTCACTAGGTTGGAATTTGTATCCAGCATTAATGGGTGAATTTATGGGATGTGGAATTGATAGACATGGCTTCAATATTTGGAATATTATTAAGTAAGAAGGTGATAATTGTGTTGAAATACTTCATGTAACAGTACTCGTATTAATTTGGGTTACATTAATCAAATCATCATAAGAGTTTAGGGTCTGTTTGGGGCTGTTGCAGCTTATCGAGCTTATGTTGATAAACAACAGCTTATCTTGATAATCTGTTGATGACCAGCTGATCTGGATAAGTTGACTGATTGTTTGATTTGTGCGTTTGAAAAACAGTTTATTCTAGATAAATGACCAATCTGCCCCTAATCTAAAAAAGTTGTGTAGTTGTTTTGCGTTTTGAAAACAGCTGGTTTGCAATTTTTTTTGGGTAAATGACAATTCTGACATTGCACAATGTTATTGTTTGTGACAGAACTGTAACGGCTAAATAGAAATTTAATTCACTACCATCATTTACCCATGGACATTGAACAATATATTTCAAATAACCATAAAAGAAGGGAATTACACTACCAAAAATAAATTTAACTAATTTTTTGTAAATTCAAAAGTATCAATACCATCATAGTTCCAAGAGTATAATAAATCTTAAGCATTACTAATTCAATTTTCGTCAATTCTTTCAAAGCAAAGGTGTGGCTAAAACTGACATTTTAGATAAATTTGAATTTGTAACTTCAATGCATTAATTATTGTATCAAATGTTAAAGAAAGTTGTGTAGTACAAATTGATCATAATGAGTTCCAATTTAAGTATGTAAAAAAGGAATTCTTGGTAAGAAAAATGATGGGGTAACTGGATGGTCTCCTAAACATTAAAACATAATAGAACTAGGTCGAAACTGAAATTGAAACTGACTTGTGTTTTTCATATGTTATGCTCATAGCATTACCCCTATGCATAAGAAATCAAGTGTCTGCAACTAAAATACCCAATTTTTTTTCACAAATGATACGTACATCAAACATAAATAACAACAAAAATCCCCAAATCACAGAGCTGGTAAATTTAAGGGATACGGTCGACCAATTAAAAATAACCAATTTATATCAACATTTCGAGACAAGCATCATCCCCAAAAATGAGAGAGAGAGCTCCCTGATTGTGGTCAAATATATTTCAGAACCTATAAACGAAATGGTATTTAGATTACTTCACAGTTAAAGTATTGAAAATTCATGAGAACTTTAAAATGTATTTAGAATACAATGTATTTGGAATTCAAGTATTTAGAATTCTTGTGTTTGGTTTGAACTAGTAAAAATTAATCCAAACTAAAAACAAACAACATAGGGCATGATATCTGCACCAATGGGAGCTCTTAAAGAGGGCAAAGTTGCAACTAGACCTCGCAGTGGCAGGGTAGGGCCATCAGTGTCTCATGGGGGCAAGAGCTTGTTGGGGAAAAGTAGAAATCAACAAGAGCTCACAAGGATAGCTATTGACAAAAGCTCTTGAGGCCAAGCATCGCAGACAAGAGGAAGAACAAGAGCATTTTTATATAAGACGAACACAGAGGAATGAAGAGGAACGAAGAGGAGGTAGGGTGCAGAAGGATGAAAAAGATGGGAGTTTCGGTGGTCTCTATAACGAGCGATCTGATTTCTTCGTCGCGGGAGAGAAGGCGAGGTATCCCTTCGTTGCCATTGCAGATTCTTAGTCGCGGGCGGGAGAGAAGGTGAGCGATCCCTTCATTTCCATTGTGGCTTTCTTCGTCGCGGGCGAGAAAGAAGGGATCGTGAGAGATCACTGCAAGAGGAGGAGGCAGCAGAGGAGAAGGCAGGGGGGGTCGAGCGATCCGTGCAAAAGGAGAGGGCGAGAGTTGTCTTTCTCTTGAATGAAAGTGATCTGCGTCTAATGTAAAATCACGAACGGAGTTTTTGGAAACGTACTTTAAACGTATTTTTCAAACAACGGGTGGCGTTTTCAAAACACCACCGCTGTAAATAAGCTCACCCAAACACACCCTTAATCTAGATTCAAAATACATTGAGGCAAGCTTGTTGAAAAATCGAGACTTAAAGCAGGTAGAGAGTTCTACTGGGATCACCAATATGCAGCAGAAGTTGGAGTTTGATGTAACTCAATTTATTCCATAGAGTTCATCCACTCTGACTCAGATATCTGATTCAGTTGCAGCTCAGGAGATATTTGTTGATAGTGCTCGGTTGTAGGTGGAAGAAAATGTTGAGGATGAGATTTTTGCTATAGAATCTATTGCTAGAAATAGGACCAGACACCAGAATGTCCTAAGCCAGCTTGGTTAATGGATTTTATTGCATTTGCAATTTCGGCCATCGAGGCATAAATTCTTTGTCACTACCAAGTGGCGGTGGAGAGCTCAGACTGTGATCTTTGGAGAGTGGCAATGGATGAAGAGATGTAGTCTCTTCGGAAGAATGTTACTTGGAGGTTGGTGAAGCTTTCTCCAAGAAAGAAACCCATTAGGTGCAAATGAGTGTATGTAAAGAAGAAAAGATCTCATTGAGCTGATATGCGATACAAGACTAGATTATTGGGTTGATTATGACAAAATGTTCTCCCCTGTGATTAAGCATCCCTCAATCCGTGTTTTCTTAGCTATTGTCTGATCTTGTAACAACTTGATGCGAATATTGCATTCCTACACAAAGAATTGCAAGAGGAGATCTACATGTTGCAGCCGCTTGGATATAGAGCATCAAAAGATTTGGTATGTAAACTAGAAAAATCCTTATATTTGTTGAAGCAGTCACCACGATGGTGGTATAAAAAATTTGATCATTCCATGAGGGGACAGGAGTACACGAGAAGCCATTATAGTCATTGTGCATATTTCAAAAAGTTGGGTAACGGTGAGTTCATTTAGTTGCTTCTATACGTTGATGATATATTGACCGCACCTGCCAGTCAAATTGAGGTTGATAGGATGAAGAATCAACTGTCCAAAAATTTCAAAATAAAAGAGTTGGGTTAAACTCGCAAAATTATTGGCATGGAGATTCTCAGAGACAAGGCATATGGAAAGGTTTGGCTTTTGCAAGAAGCTTATGTTCGGAAGTTGCTCATGAATTTTGGGGTCGATGAATTGAGCAAAGTGGCGAGTCTACCCATTGCATCTCATTTTCAATATAGTTTATATCAATGTCCTAAAGATGATCATGAGAGAAAAGATATGTGATTGGTTCCTTATCCTATTGTAATGGGTTGTTTGATGTATGTCATGATTTGTACTAGACTAAGCATTGTTGGAATCCATTTTTTTATGCGAGATGCACAAGACAACTTCGCTAAGAGACAAACACTATATTTTGGGTCCACGCTGTCACGGTCGTGCCCCGAGTCGATCATGGCCCAACTGACATTGCTTTCGGTATTCTTTAGGTTGACATTCATTCCTGTCACATAGGGTCGTATCCTGCTGATATAGACATCCTCGTACCGTAGGCTGTCAACTAAAGTATCTCGTTCCGAACACCGTGTTCGGACCTTAAGTCTAAGGCCCAGATAAACGAATTTCATGTTGGGACTGCTTTGCTTGATGATAAGTGGACGGTTCAGCTTCTCGAGCTCCCTTACGGAGGTCCAAGGATGATGATCTGCATATTCGATCCTCTGGAAGTTCCAAGAGGCCCGAAATCCCCTTTGAGCTTACAGTTCCTACGAAGGTCCTAATATAGATGTGGTCACGCCTAGTTAGTGGTGTGACCATGCTTAAATCAAGCGTGGTCACACCGAGATCTCCCAAAAGAACACAAAAGAGTTGTAACCATGTTGGTTTATTTAATAATTTAATATATATATATA
>NW_018164540.1:143964-161180 GCF_001263595.1 Phalaenopsis equestris
ATATATATATATATATATAATTTTTATTTTTGAAAAAAAATTTAATTTAAAAAAATGAGACCGAACAACTCTCATATATTTAATGGTTGAAATAAGGGAACACGATATTGCAAATAATGCATCATCTCGAAAGATGAGAATATCACGTGCTAATAATCTCAATTATTTAAACTAAGAATTTTATGATAGTTATTTGTTCTGCAAAATTTCAAACAAACCAGTCCCCTACCTAATCATATCAGGTAGGGGTTAGATTATATGGGTTGCTAATTCTTCTATAGGAGCAAACCTCTATAGTTAATTATATCTTAAGCGACCAAAATAACTTAAGAAAACTCTCGATTAAGATTGAGATTTTGACTTCAAGAATTCAAAGTTTAATTTTCATGATTGATCATAGGAAAATCAACTAGGAAAGACTTAATGTGAAACAATTATTTTAGAATCCAAAGAAGAAAAATGTAAGGTATGTCGCAGATACTCAGAATACCTCAGTGGCTTTCCAAACTATTATATGATTTGACTTTATATTTTGGAAGCAATGTTATTTAATGTTCTACTCCTATAATTTATTTAAAATTTTGGGCTTACATTTGCATGACATACAGTAATGAAAATAGGCTAAGAAGATGGGAGGATTTACATTATACCGAGCAATGACCTCAAGATCCTAAAAATAGTTAGGATTTTTATCGCACGATACAATCATGCGAATGCCTAAAAGATAGTGTGAGGATTTACGTCATGTTTTCTTGCTAAACAAACGACCTCGAAGTCCTAAGGATTTATGTCGATTAAGTTTATAGAAAGTTTGGTTCAGGTTCATCATCACCTCATGCTTTGTTTTCTCTTGATCATCTTAAATTTCGACAGCTGCTCGATCGTATCCTCACCTAATTCCATGAAATGAAAAAAAAAAAAAGAGAAAACCACCTCACGAGGCATATCCTAAGTTTTTGTTTTTTTTGTTTGTTGTGACCCAGTGAAGTGTATTTTGAATTGAAAATTATTGTTATTAAAGTGATTTAAAAGGGGAGATTTTATTTTATGCTAAGCAATGTCAGTCAATGTCCCATGGTTCCATTGTCCCAACACTGCTATTAGTTTTGAATTTACTTAAGTCTAAAGAGGCTATTAAATTTGATTAGACCGGAAGTTTATTGTTAGCAACAATGTGTTACCTCATCAAAAAAATACTCATAAATCCAAATGACGAATTATTATTATGTTACTTATTATTAGTTTTTATTATTTATTTATTTTTTTCATTATGCTATTTTGTTGATTAATTACCATTTGGGTTTGAATTTTTATAAATTTTAATGTTTCAATATTTATAGTAAGAATTTAAAGGTGGGGAAAGATTTTAAAATAAAAGTTGTGTGATCTTGGATAGAGCTCACCGACGCGAAGTTTGATGTCATCTATTTTGTTCGCCTCATAGTGGCTTTTGCGATCACCCAATACCTCGACGACAACCGGGTTTACCTCGCAATGACACACAGAGAAATTTGTATGAGAATTTTGGAACAAAATAGTATTAAGTAACCATACACAGATAATGTTATAATAATAAATAAAAAATGGAAGTGACTACGCATATGATCTGACATGACATATATTTTAGAACTCTTGAACCAACTCATAAGGTGTGGAGACATCACCTGAGGTATTCAAGCACTTTTTTTTTGAAAAATTTACATGCATCAGACTATTCCTATGCATTCACATATCTAAAATATGGGTTTTGACACTCAAATATTTCATATCATATAAAAAATAACATTATTTTAATCTCTAAGTACATAAGTATGTTTCTTCATGCAGAGATAAAGCAGTATGTATGCAAAAGCTTGAAATTTAGATGCTAGACATATGGATATGTAAAGGTTGTGGTATGTATGAACGTACATTAAAAAAAAGGTAGCATGTATGTAAACATCAACGTTTAGTTTTTTTTTTTAGTATATAAATGTACAAGGATTAGGTGGCATGCATGTAAATATCATGAAGCATAGTTGTTAAATACGTAAGATTTGTGTGATATGATCTAGAAAGAAATTTTTTTAGGTGCTAAATATGTAAATACTTAAGGTTTATGTGATAAGCATGTGAATTATTTCCTTTTTCTAAGTTTTAGCCATGTAAATATATTGGAAGCAGATGGTATGCATGCAAATTTTTTTATTTATTTAATTTATTTTTTACTTTTTCCTATGTACCAGGGTCTAAAAGTAGATGCTCATATCTCTTATCTTAATTCCACATATGATATTGATGTACAACATTAGGTTCGAGCATATATATGTTGTGTCGGTCGCTCTTTTTCTTTTTTGAGATACATTGCCGACTCAATAGCACCCGCCTTTAATTATTTTCTATTTGACCCGATGTCCTGCTTTCTTGTATGATTGTATGTTTGGATTGGCTTCGCTCTTTTTGTAAGTTATTTTTATCTGGGATGTACGTTACGACAGATGCAATATGTACTCTTTAGGATATAAAATTCTATATTTACTATAAAAATCCTAATAAAATATTCAATATAATAAAAATTTTAGGATTAAAATATTCAAGACTTTTAAATTTGCATTTTTCCTTTTCTGCATGGCCTTCGGGCTAGATTTTAAATGGTTGCATGCATGGATATTACCCTGTCATATTTAATAGGGCCTTGACTTAGGTTGTGGTAGACAATTATGATCATATTGCATTTCTTGAGGAGAAGTCTCTGTGCTTCTCAAACCTGAATAACCTAGTATAGATTTCTGCTTAGGTGGTTGTTTAGTGCGTTTAGGATGTTAAAAGGCTCCTGACCCAGACAAGTGCAAGTCTTTTAATTAGGAGTGTTTCCAGCTTTGTAGCTGAACCCCCCTTCTCTTCCTTTCATGCAGTATTATTGTCATTTCAGAAGGTATGTATCCCACCTCTTGGAGCTCCGCCTGATATTCATAGGATACAATTTCGTTCCTTTAACATTAGGGCTACTGAGGTCCTCACAGGCAATGCAATTCACTGATTGTTGATTGGGGATCTCTAGATGTGTTGGGCTGACTACATTCACGACCATATAAACTTAAGATCCTAGTGGCTTGGGATGACGGGTTTGTGGTACTTTGATCTGGATACCTTTATCTTTTAAGATTACTCTACCCTTCATTTGTTAAGCCCCTTTAAGCCCTATCATCCTTTATAACTTCATTGATGTCTTTTTGGCAGCCCCTACTACCGATAGGGAAGCTGTCCGCTTGGGATACAGTAATTCACTCTCTGCCTTCATGGCCCGGTGAGCTTTGAAGCATATAGATGTTTTTGTCAAATTGAACTGGTTGTTTCCTTGGGCCTCACTTATCGGCGGGCTCTAGTCTATCTGTGGATTTGCTTATTGTCTACATGTGTTTCAATATGGGCTCCCGAGGTGGTGAGATGATCCTAATTAAAATAACCATTATTTGATGGCTTTTTATCTAGGTTAATGACAATATAAGAGAAACTCTTATTTTTTAGAGTATTCTTGGATATCCCTCAAGATGTAATTAAAAAGAGGGACACGTTCCTCTGGGAGACTCTTAACCCCAACGCAAAAATTTTCTTTTTCATTATTTAGTTATGAGTGACTTATGTAGGGATTCTCTTCATGGAAGTTTTGTTGCAAGGTACTTCGATCCAATTTTATTGAGACATATATTCTCGACTCATCACACGAGAATTACCAATACATATATCTTCTACTTGTTTCTTTTCATTTATTTGTCTATTTGTTGTCGTATCTCATTTTTATTTGATTCCTCTCATCTCCGAATCATTTATCTGATTTGGGAGAAAATTTATTCGAATAAGAAAATCATACGATGACATATAAATAGACAAGCTGACTACTCTTAGTGCTCTAAAAATAACCAAAAAAACACTGACCACCGCCAACTACAACTCGTCGATCGTCTTCAACAAATATTGACTGCCTCTTGTTTGTTGCAACAAAGCCCTATGCACAGTTAAGACATAAGTTGAAAAGTGACAAAGCATTCTACGGAGCAGTGCATCGTATTGAGCACAATGCAGCAGCGACGTGCCTCAATAGTATGTCGAGCCCCCAACTACTCCCAACTGCGACTTCTCTCGACTGTTGCGTAACAATTCTTTTGACCTATGAATACTATACTTTGAGAAACTGTGCAACCATTTACCACCCGTGCAACCATTTCCCGCTCGGACTTGTGATAGATAACTCATAGTGGATCATTTTAGCTGGGCAGTGCCCTATGGTTTTCTCTTCTTTCGGGTTTTCCACTTAAAAACATTTGGCGTCTCTACTCCCCACATTCATTATCTGAGTGTGTACTAGACTTTTGTGCATGCTAAGACACTAAATAATCACTATACCGCCAAGAATCTTCCGACACGCATCAATAACCTATATTTATTTCAATATCATCTCAAAATTTACCTTTCAATATTTTATTTTATTCTTTAAAATAAGTGTTAAAAACTCTAAACAAGCCAGTCACAAACTTCATGAGAATTAACAACTTAATATTGAGTTGTCTGATCATGAACAATTTACAGGATCTGAGCAAAAACATGATATAATACTTCATCAAGTTTGAACACAACTAGCTCCCACATACTAGTTTTTATTTCACCTTAAGCATGAGCGACACAGTTTTTTTAAAGAAACTTGTTCCAACTTCCAGACATATTTTTCCCTCACATATCCCATATTATATTCAGAAATATTATGGGTCTGTTACCCATCTTCCATATGTGAGAAACTATTTTCATAAAATAAACACATTTAAACGTATATTTTATATATGGCATAAACTTGCATGAGAAGCTTAATGTATCACTGACTGTAATTTTGCCAAATATAAGCATCAAATGTATTTTAAAAGCAAAGAAGTTTGATCAGAAATCTTCTCTTATGTTTATGCTGATCTCTTCTCTGATGCCGTCAACTGAGCTACCATCAGCCGAAAGAATAGAAGGAAAATTGACCTTCAGCTCACCTGACGCACCTTGACAGCTCTCCTACACCTTAAAATAAGGCCCCGCAAAGCAGATATCATTTGTTCAGACTATAATAAAGTGATTTGATCAAACAATAAATAACTTAAGCTGTAGAAGTCTGATTTTTTTTTTAAAGCTGAAATAGAAGCAGTTCAATTAATGGAGTTGTTTACATCAGTTTTGTTTCTCTTGGTTGTGTTTGCGTCAGAGAAAGTTTAGTGATACAGTAAGGAAAAAAAACTCCCAAATCAACGACTATATTCTTATAAAGTATTTTAGTTGATTGTGTGAATTTTTGTGTTGCTCATATCTTGAAGCAATTATAATATTCTAAATTGAAAATTTTTAGAATTAACTTTAGCATCTGTTGGGGATGATGTGAAATCTCTCTTATATTTCTACTAGGGCTTTGAACAAATTAGAATCAAACGCTGAATATAATCATACTGATTCTGATTTGCCGTGTATAAATAAATATATCAAGTATCATCACAGATATACTCAAATTAGATGATCTGACTAATCATATATGATTTGTTATCTGTATCAATCATACTAAAACGTGTACAATATCATATCATATCATATAAAAAAAAACAGTCAAAACAATCAGTTGGGTAACATAGTACAGAGAGTCGTCACCCCCAATCCGTTCATACTCGTATCATATCATATTCATCATTTATAACTCTCAACTTGTATGAGGGACATACAACTAACATATTTAAAAGAACGCTCGTCGACCCACCCTCCTGCGCAGGGCATCATACATCTAACATTCTGAATTATAGTATACAACATTTCTTGTATACACATAATTCATAATAACAAAATACATTCTAGCAATTATAAACAACTGAACATCACAGTATATATGTGAATCATACATACAAAATAAAATAGAGAAATCCATAGTATGAAACAATATGATCAAACTATATACAACAATTAATAAAAATAAAAATTACATATAAACAATATATGTAGTCATCATTGTGTCAATTTGTCGTAATATATATAATTTTAATTACATTTTTATATAGCTTTATACAACTCAAATTACTATTTTTGCCTAAAACAAAAGAAAAGAATGATGAAAACTAAATTTGCTGATGCCGAAATGTGCACAATAACTAAGACAACAAAATATTAAAAGTTATATGGTGAAAGTTTCTAAAATACAGTTATATCATAAATTTGATAAGTTTTGGACAACAAAAATTTGAGAAATACAAAAAGTGACAAAATCACCGAAATCATGTGTAGGGTAACAACAGTCTATCTTGAGTCAGTTAACTTTTCCAACTTGCACTGTTGGCATCGATTTTTGATGTCACAAATATCGGATGCCCCTGTGATGTTTTGGGAGTGTGTGGCACTCACGTGTTCCCTCCCATAGCTCAAGAAATCTGTCGGGATGTTATTAGATGCACGACGTCTCTGAACTAGGGTCACCCCACCATGGTCGTTCCCAATATCGACTACCTTTGATCTGTGACTATTCCCCGTTATAGAGGAAAGCCAAACAATCGTTTTGAGGTCTATGTGGTCTGTTCCGGTCATGGAGAGCTTTTCGTGTCATGAAATGTGCTTAAAGACTTCGAAGAAAAAAAAATGTCTCATAAGGGTATGGTGTGACCACGCCTAAATCGGGTGTGGCCATGGCTAACCCCTCCACATAAAGGTTCAGAGGGCAGCCTTCGGTGTAGCCACACCCGAAAGCGACGTGACCATGCTGCAAGTCAGCACCCACGCCGTAATTACACCGTGGGACGGCGTGGCCATGCCAGACGTCCTAACGGTTGCGTGAAGGCTTCCTTTGATGTGGTCAAACCCAATGCTGATGTGACCATGCTGCAAAGACAATGAGCCTGACCTAATTAAGCCAAGGAGTTGGCATGACCACGCCGACCTTGTAGGCAAGGCGACGCGACTACACCAACATACCCAGGTTTAGGGAAATGTGCCACCTAGAGCCGAAACTATAAAGAGCTCATTGGGTTTGAGGAGATGTGCATGGGGGGTTGTAATGTTTGTCGGTTTAGCCACATTTGTCATGTTCTAAATGCCCTTTATTAGCCAATTTTGTCCTAATTAAGGGGCACTTTTGGGATTTGCTTGGTCGAGCTCGTTTAAGCTCCTTATCATCCTCATTTCACCAATTGTCTCTTCTTCATTTCAGACTTGGGTTGGCTATGAGAGCTTGAGAGAGCACAAGAGAGACTTTCATCCTTCTCTTGGAGACCTTGGAGGTGCCTTGGACAAAATCCCTTGGAGCAAAGGGAATTGAGGAAGACCCTTGATCTTCCTCAAGGACAGAGTTAAGGAGTTGGTCTCCTTCTTCTTCTTCACCTCCTTTTTCTTTCCCCACCATTCTTTAAGTGTGCGAGAAGAGCTTTTGAAGGAGGAGTGTGACTCGCAATGAGCAAGGTGCCTCTTCACCTACGCTAAAGGAGAGCTTCTTCATTCCTTGGAGAAAGAGTGGATCAAACCTCGCTGAAACCTCACCGAAGTTTCTTCTTCTCTTCTATTGTTAGTAGAGTTACATCCCACTAGAAGAAATACATCTAAAACTTTCAATTTGGATCAAACCTCGCCAAAACCTTCACGTTGGTGAGATTAGCTAAGGCTCTTGATTTCTCTTTCTTAGCTAGCCATAGGAGTAGATTTTGCTAGGTGTTTGTGGTTTTGGTCACCCACACAAGGCAGGTATGCCCGACCACCTAATATTTTCCGACTCAATCGACTGCTCATTATCAGACGGTTCGATTGGCTCGGCCATACACCTTTTTATTGGCCAGTTTTGTGGTGTCTTCATGAGTTTGGTTGCCCATGCTATGCAAGTCGGCCGACCGACACTAGTCGACATGATCATACACCTATTGATTAGTTGTTTATTTCCTAGGAAAAGCCCTATAGGTTATGAGCTTTTGCGATTCCCTTACAATTTCCATGAGCAAAACCTACCTTTTTTTTTCTTTCAAGCACAAAGTCCTAACACCCGGAGTCATCATAACCCTGTGTTTCCGCCGACAACTTCATTTCTAAGATAAAGGGGAGCGAAATTAGTCGTTTGGGAGTAGAGAACAGAAACTCCCATGACTTTGACATTCTCCACGTTGCGAAGACTTTCCCAATTGAATTTCTTCGGGATGGGAAAACAGAGCCGTCCATCATCACTTTGTAGCAATGCTCACTTCGTTCTGTCCACAACCTTTAGGGTGATCTATGCGAGCGTTAAGACGAGTTGCCTTTATAGGCAACAACGATCGAATCTCATTTTTATATGCATGTTGTTCACATTTATATTGTTTTGTGATGTGCATGGATTTCAAACATGCATAAAATTATCGATTTTCGCATGTATCCTGTTGGCTTACCCGATCGACCCCATTGGTCTGATCGACATAACCGACAATCTTCGGTCGAGTCGTCCGATCGACCTCGCCGACCTAATCAAACCGATTAATGTGTTATGCAGCTTGCCCAACCGGCCTGACCGACACGATCAACAATATTTGTCAATTCATACAATTTGTTGCATCATCCATATCAGATCGATCGATGTTTTCCGTCTACTGGCCCGATCAACCGCACGATCGACGTGATCAATAATCTTGTATCAACTCATCTGATCAATGGCCTGATTAAATCAATTGATATCTTTTATCGGCTCGTCCACTTGGCCCCACAGGCCCGATCAGTCCGACTGACCATTTCCGTCGAATATTGCATCATTGCATGTTTGTTTCACATTGTTTTCTTGAATACATTCACACCACACACCCAATTGTGCTAATGTTCCAAGGGGTCTAATAGGCGTCACATAGGCCTTTCTTTCCTATGAACTATTCTAAAGGTATAAAAAATTTACTTTTTTATTACTTTATGTATCATGTTCTCATAAATCTATTTTGAAGCTATTTGCATCCATACTTAGACCGTATATGAGGTCAAATTTTTCAAAAGCTTTTGCAAAACTTGCATATACTGGTACCTCTTAGAATTATTGGATCTTTAAGACGGGGCTGAAGATACCCCGTCAAAACATACGCCAACTCACTGACATAACCCTACACTTACTTAGATGATATGTTAGGACGCTACGTTAGATGGTGTGCTTGGCTAAGCACTAGAATACTCGGTAGTTCTTTTTGATACCTTGTTTACAGTTCTCTGTTGGTTTGGTTGTCAGTCATACATCACCTTTTGTGCTTTTGGCGTACTTGCATGTTTATTATTGTGATATGCATGATAGTATATTAAATCAGTCTTTTTGCAGAGAGTCATGCCCAAAATACTCACCATACGTGTAATAGGGATGAGTAATGTAATGATTAAGACTAATCCTTTTCTGCAGGCACTACTTAGCTCCTCCAACCAGGCATGGCTCATATGCATTGTATGTTTGTCGGCTTTGCTGCTAACATTGTTTCAATGCAGGTTGAGTCTTTTTCACTTATTTCTTATGTACTTTTTAAAGTCCTCAAGAGAGTCTTGTATTATAAATAAGGTACATGCACGGGTTTTGAGGCACTAGGCAGGCTGAAC
Organism: Phalaenopsis equestris; assembly: GCF_001263595.1. Taxonomy (NCBI): domain Eukaryota; kingdom Viridiplantae; phylum Streptophyta; class Magnoliopsida; order Asparagales; family Orchidaceae; genus Phalaenopsis; species Phalaenopsis equestris. The sequence continues at coordinate 153,526 of NW_018164540.1, forward strand.
ATCTTGATGGGGACCAGGAGCAGCAGGTTCATATCTCATACCTTTATTCAAAATCTCATTTATGTATAGAATTAGGACCTATTGTGTACTTATATGGTGTTTGGCCGCCTTTTTCTTTTATAGAATATGTTACCGACCCAACTTTCATTATTTTTGGCTTGTATACTATCCTTCTTGCATGTTTGCATGCTTAAATCATTTTTACTTGTTTATTTCTTGTTGATTTAGGATGTTACGAATAAGGACCTTAGAATTAAAAATTTTCTACTCAAAATCTTAACAATAAAAGATTGAGATAGTCAAAATTTTAGAATTAGAATTGTCTGTACTTCCAACAACTTGCTTTTATTTTCCTGCATGGCGTTTGGGTCGGATTTTAAACGAGTTGCATAACATTGATTGTCACCCAAGTCATAATTAATAAGGCCTCCATAAAATTTAAGGATCGTGTTAGATAACTGCATCATCTGCATGTCCCAATGAGAAGCCCCTGTGCTTCTCCAAACCCAACTGACTCATCATAAATCCTACTTAGATAGTTGTCTAATGCAATTAGGGTGTTGGAGGCTTCCCCGACCTAGATAGGGATTAAGTCCAATTATTGGGAGTGTTTAAGATTTGGTGCTGAACCTCCCTTTTCTCTTCTTTCCAGCGACATTCATGCCACTTCGACGGGTATAAGTCCCACACCTCTTGGAGCTTCACCTGATATTTATAGAATATAGTTTCATTCCTTTGACTTTAAGACTGCCTAGATTCTCGTGAACGACACAATTCATAGATTGCTGACCGGGAATCTTTAGACAAGTTGGGTTGACTACCTTCAAAACTAGGTAGACATATGATCCTAGTGGCTTGGGATGCAGGTGCATTGTGCCCTGACCTAGCAACCTATACTCGTTAGAGATTACTCCTCCCCTCCTTTAACTACCCACGTTGAGCCCTGTCACTCCTCTTGATGTCATTTATATCATCTTGATGATCCGATTACCAATGAGTTGTTGTCCGTTTGGAATACAACGAATTGGCGTATTAGGATTCCCCATCAAGATGACTTGGTTATTTCATAGGTTACGTATGTCGATGAGTCTGTTACCCATGTTGGACTGTGAGAGACTCACTCTCCGCTCCGTGGCTTAGCACAAGTTTTGAAAGCATCAAAGCATTCCCATGCGAAATAACTATCCATTGATAGCCCTGTGTTATTCGTCACCACTAATGTAAGCAAAACTTTTTTGAATCATAAGTATTATTAGACAAACCTCAAGATGTAATTAACCAAGTGAGATATGTCTCTTTGGAAGTACTCTAGACCCCATAATAGGCAAACACACCTAAATATATGGTTATGGGTAGTCTAAGTAAGTACTATTTCTTGGATATTGGTTATGGCGTTTTCCCCGATCTTTTTTGGGCGGACATACTTAACCTATTTTTGCAAGGTTTATTGCACGTAGACTCTTCAAGCTTTCTTTCTCTTATTTGTCGTCATTTTTGTATGTCTGTCTTTTTTGGTTTTCCTCTTCTCATGATCATTCACATGTTCCAGAAACGAGACTTATTCGAAAAAAATGAAGCATACGAAGATTGACAAATTTGCGTCTCCATTAAAAATAAAAAGATAAAAGAACGGAAACAGACACATCACTTGAAAATAGATATGCGACCTCCAAATATCATCTTCTTCTTTTCCCTAACCTTTTTTTTTTCTCCTCACCGTTTGGGAAATCCGAAAGGCATGGGATGAGGATTCAAGAAACTGTTTCCTGAATTTTATATGAAAAAGTGTCAAGGAAGATTTATATGTAATTATTCAAATTATTTGATTTTATTTTCAAACTCTAAATAAAAATATTTTATATCTTAAAATTTAGAAAAAAAAAAATTCAAATAAAAAGTTATAAGATGGGTTATCATGTCTAAGACATTTTAGCAAAAACAATTTGTCAAACGGATATTAAACAACTATAGAAATAAATTTATGCTCGAACATACATATTGCTTTAGAAATGACAATTTTATCATTAACTTTTTATTTTTATATTTATATTTATTATAAAAATATAGAAAAATCATGGTAATTGAAATTTATCATTCTCTATATTTTAGTGAAGACGATTTGTAAATCGAGCTTATAACAGACTAAAAAAAATTATTCAAAGTTTAGAGATTAAATTTTGATTATATATATATTTTTAGTAATTATTTATTTTTTATTAATCAATTATTTTAAAAATGATTTAATGGCCAAAATAATATAAAAATGCATATTAATAGACATAGTTAATCATTCATTAATAAAATATATGATCGAGTATTGTGGTTGAGTCTCATACAATCTCCCATCCTTACAAAAATATTGTCCCCAACATTCCAATACTTGCAACTTAATTTTTTAATAAATCTGGGTATAAATATCTCATTAAAGACTATTTTTCCCAAGTCGCCCCTTATTTTTATTATTTAGTATGATCAAATATAAAAATTTTCAATTATAAATGAATGAATTACACCAAATCAAAGAGAATATTTCAAGTTTGATTGAACATAAAAGTTATGCCTGTCACCACATTAAATGCATTCTTCACTTCTTGTTGAGTCAAATTATCAATTATGGCTTGCATCAAGTTTGACATATTTGAAGTAGTATAGTCCCTTTGATTTTCACCAATATTTATAAATGTAGTCCTACCTCTTACCATGTTTCCAGACCCTTCACTGTATGCTTTAGGTGATACAGTCCTTTGTCTCTTTGCTTGCATTGAATGATCTAATATAGACTCACATTTTCTCAAGTTTATTCTGAGGGAAATCCACAATCTTATGTCCAAAAAAATCCACATATAAAACATTATCCAGTAATTAACATTGTCATGAGTGTTTTCTCCCACAAGTAGCACATGCTGATTTATTACTAACAGACACTACAGAACCCTTATTCGAATCTTCTGATCTAATCCTACTTTTCTTTCCACTGAAATTATGCTCAATCATCTCTCCATCAAATCTCTTTTTACGCATATCAAACCTCTATTGAGATACTACATTTCACTCTTTCCACTAACTCTGAAAACCTTGAATCCTCGGTGAAACCAGTGGATGTCTCCAATTATCTTTGAGTCCTCTCAAATCCTCAATGCTTGATGACATGCATTTAATTATATTGCTACTATTGTGATTTGATACAATATCATGATTAATGTCTTATAGTATACATATACATATTTAGTGGCCTTTAAACTAACTTGTTTAGCATATATGACATGATTATGTTACAATAATACATATTACTTTATTTTCATGCATTGATTTCAATTGTAGGTTTTGTGCAACTTACTGAGCTATGGTTGCTTATTCTTGTTATTTTTACATGTTTTCAAAGAAACGTAAGAATTCAGTGGAGTGAACTGATAGTACTTGCTGATTGCGATATATTTTATATATGTATTTTATGATTATCATAAATTTATATGTTTTGTTAGAATTATTATAAAATCATGATCAATGTATATAAATATTTTGGATATAAATAATTTTGATGTATATAAGAAAATTGAGATGATGATGATCGTTAGTTTTATTTTTTATACTACTATTGATGATTTACTGAAAAAATAGAAGAAAAAAGAAATTCATTCCAAATAGGGCTTAGGATAAATAATTTATTGCGTATTCGACTCATCAAGACACTCAATTTGACTATAAGCTTATCAGATTTGTGATCAGTTTGACCTTCCAATTGGAAGCTAGATGCATTCAAACATGGCTTAATAATTCAATCTATGCTTGAATTGATTTGGATTGGACCAATTTTGGTGTTATCGTGTTTGCCTTGTCGAGCCAATCAGTTTGAGACTAAGTTTGCTAAAATCAAATTTCTTGATGCTTTTTAATTTGAATGTCTCTTATTTTAAAAAAAAATTATGATATTCATATTAATCATCTCGAGATTCATGTCAAATGAAAAAAAAATTTGTTGGTAACCTATCAATGATGCATAATATTCAAATTTGATTCAAATCTATAAATAAGGGACAATGGGAAGAGTTGAGGTTTACTAAATTTGGCCCAATCTCTTGTCCTTAAACTTATTATAATCAAATTCAAGATATTCTTCCTCAAAATCCTTTCTCTATACATACATGTTATCCTGTTTCAGCCATACCAGCAAGTAAAACTTTGGTGTTTAGCAAAACTTTAGTGTAACTAAGATTAATTTTAAATAAAAAAATATATAATTTTTAATGAAACAAAAAGAATGTTATTTTCTAAATAATGATATTTATGAGCCACATTTATTTATAAGAAGAGTTACATACATATCACTTAATTATTATATATTTATATATTTAATATTTAAACTTCAGTTTTTTTTTTACATATTTCTCAGCTAATCCAAGGCTTATTTTACATTTAAAAGTTAAAATTATAATATTTTGATGTAATATGAAAGAATTGAATGTAGGGTTGTCTCAATGGTTTGTTGTTCGCGAACAGCTCGTTAAGAAGCTCGTGTTCGACTCGCTCACTAAGTTAAAGAGTTGAACACGAATAAAAATTTGTTTGTATGCGTTTTGCTCTTTTTGACTCAAAATACTACGGGTAGTATTTTTAAAAAAAATTAATTGACTAGAAGACTACAGAGATTTATAATCAATTTAAACTATTAATTAAAAAAAAAGAATAAAAACAAGTAAATTAGATTTAAATGATATTTTAATATAAACAATAATTTTTAAATCTTGCACAAACTCTTATTATCTTATGGCTAAATGGTTAGGGTTGTCAAAATGACTATTCGTTCATGAACAACTTATGTTCGACTTGTGTTTGTCTCGCTAAGCAAATGAGCCGAACACGAACACATTTTTTATGTTCAAAATATAAATAAGCTGAGCTTGTGCTCACTCGGTTCATTTACACCCCTAATTGAATGATAACAAAAACAAAAACCAAAACTGAATAAAAAAATCATACGTACATACACATTCTTCTCCATGTATTTGGGCGGTAGTGCGGTTTATATGCAGCCAAATTTCCTGAAGTACATAATCAACCAAGAAACGAACTCGCAGCGACCCCCTTTTCTATTCGTAATCTATCACTCTACTCCGTCTTCTTCTCCGACGCAGTGCTGTTTAAGCAACCACTTCCATGGGCAAAAAATTAGACCCAGGATCATACGATCCCCTGATTTTGCCATCCTTCATCTCTAATCCCGATCTCTTTCAGTTTCAGTGTTCCAATCGCTATTACCATCGCCAATATATTTCCATTTGTTCAAGTTTCTAAATCGCGCTTGCTTTTATCGAACAGTCGGAGGGGAGATCTTTCGATCATGTTGGAAATTTTGTCATGCAATTGGCGATTTCATTTCCAGCACTCACGTCGAAGTGTTTTAGCGGTGGTTTCCGCTCACAAGGCCCTCTTCACTTTGCTCTGGATTGTAGGGTTCTCCTCCTTGTTCTTGTGGCAGAGGAGCGCCGTCGAGGGGATCCAGATCTTCTTATGGGCGGCTTGGCGCCCCCCTGGCACGGCGTTGCCGATGCTTCGACCAGTGGTGTTCAACCTGACGGACTTCGGTGGGGTTGGTGACGGAATCACGATGAATACTGAGGCGTTTAAGCGAGCGGTGGCTGCGATCTCCAAGTTTGAGAAGCGAGGCGGGGCGCAGCTGAATGTGCAGCCTGGACGCTGGCTTACTGCCCCCTTTAATCTCACCAGCCATTTGACCCTCTTTCTCGCGGAGGGTGCCGTTATTCTCGGGGTTGAGGTGAGCGCTTCTCAATCTTGCCTAATTTTATTTTATCTGTTGGAGCTACCATCCGTCCTTTCTATGGCGACTCGCGCTGTTTTGATATTTTTCATTCATCCGTCATGATAGACCAGATTGGGAGAGTATTTGATCACGGAAACTGTAGTAGAGGAGCATCTAAACTTACTCTTTCAATTATCATGGCACTTAAGTGCAAGCTAGTCGGATCAAGATGTCTATGGTAACTGCCATAGGAATATATATAGTATACTGTTTTTTCTTTCAAATCTTGTTAGAGGAAATGAAGGAAATGTTATGCCAGGCAAATGCAAATTCATTGACCATTGTGTACTATATTTTTAAGATGCAGATCACGGCTCATGCACATGGTACCTGATGCCCATGTAAGAATTTATTGATCGTGGCTCTGGAGAATTTTATGAAGTCCGAGTTTGCATGCTTATGTATAATGTTTTTTCCCATTAGGAAAAAAAAAACACCCTTTAAATCTAACTTTCACATGTCCGAGAGTGTTATCCATACCATTATAATAAATGTGTTATTTTCTTGCTTAAGGTTGTCTCATTTGCTTGAAGTTGTTATCACATGGCAATTTTGCTTGTATAAGGGAAGTGCATTCTTAGTGAAGAAGGCTCTATCAATGAGAGTATGAGGTGGGATTTCACACAATCTTACAGCTACATCACAGACACTTAATTTTGATCGAACCAATAGCCTCTACATCAAGTTTGAAGCAGCGTAGTTGTTGCTCCTGAGGTTGCCTCTATTACATTCTTGAAAAGAACATGAATGAATAGTAATCTCTTACTCAATCTAGTGCACATAAATTGGACTGCAGTTAGCTTCCTTAACTGCAAGCCTTTTATTTTTGCTAGAATATATGGTCATTCCAATGAGATATACAGGATTGAACCCAATGTAATTCCGATGCATGTCAGTTCTTGAAAGGCTGACTGGTATGGTTTTCAAATGGATAACACCATACAAAAAAAACTTGACTAAAGAATCTATACAACTCGTTACATAAACCTTGAGGAAGTTAATCACAGTTAAAAAGTTTGTGGCTATACTTTTTAAAGACATTGTTCACTAAGGAATTTTTTTGTCTTTCAACATCTCTAATATTTTGGAAGGGATGACTTGATGGCAGCAATGGAATTTTTCTATTTGATTGATCTTATAAAAATGAGATTTCTAGCTAGTTACAACATTAAAGTTATAGATTTATCAAAGGTCTTGAATCAAATGCGCCGATACTTCTAAGTGTTTTTTTTTGAGTCATCTATGATATTTTAGGTGATTTACATTAGGTAGGAGTTCATGAAGTTCTCACATTTGTATTTTTTTATGTATGGAAGTTCATGGAAATCATGTTTTCATCATTTCACCAATTAATGTTATAAGTATTTATGCTCCTCATGTAGGTTTAAATATAGATTCTAAAGAAAAATTCCGAATTGACCTACAACAACAACAACAACAACAAAGCCTTAATCCCACCACGTGGGGTCGGCTACATGAATCATTTTTCTTCATTGCGTCCTATTTAGTGTCATATTTTCATTTAGTTCTAGTAAATTAAGATCATTTTTAATACAATAAGCACAAGTCTTCCTAGGTCTACCTTTGCCTTTCTTAACACAAGTCGAATTTAAAACATCTACTCTCCTAATCGGATCATCTAATGGTCGACGTTTAATATGACCAAACCATCTAAGGCGACTTTCTCTAATTTTGTCTGTCACAGGAGCTACACCAACCCTATCACGAATATATTCATTCCGCATTTTGTCTCTAAGTGTAAAGCCACTCATCCACCTAATCATTCTCATCTCGGCAACACTTAACTTATTATTATGCTTCTCTTTTAAAGGCCAAC